>NC_080050.1:27808069-27840569 GCF_026212465.1 Amaranthus tricolor | reverse complement strand
TGCTTATAAATTTGATGAAATTTTATTATAAAACCAATTAATTGATAATAGGAATATTACCCCATCGAAATTCTATGTTAGTTAACCTTTCTCTAATTCTTCGATGTGGAATCATATACGAGTTATTTTTCAATAGTAATAACTTTTCTATTTTTAATTTAATATTAAAGAACATATTATTTTTTGTTTTGGTATTCATTAATTTTGCTTCCATAATGGTAGTGGTTTTCTCATGTGACACAAGTCAAAAAGTAGGTGGAAGGAGTATATGAACATGTTCTTAGATCGAATAGCACACACAAATATACTTGTAATTTTAAATACTAATAATAAATTATTAATGTTAATAGTAAAATATGGTGGCCCACTTCTGTAGCATATGCATGTCCAACCATACATTGGTTCGTTTGAGAGCTATGGCAATCAATGAATTGAACATTAACTATTGGTTTTGACTTTGACAATGTATGGATTCAGATCCCATCCGATTTAAAAATATCTCAGGTTCAATCATGATCATGAAACGTATAAGAGAGGGTGTGTACTATGTATCAACATTAAGAAGACATTTTAATGATTTTCTAACGTTTTTTAGCTGTTGGTACTAAATAGTAGTAATAGAAATAACTTGTAGTGTAAATGATATACTAGTATTAGTATATTATAGAGTTAGGAGTAATAGAAATGATACCTCTCTGTAAAGATTAGCACGTCTAATAGCTTCTTGAAGACCGTGAGGTGCACGAGCATCAGTCCTTGCAACCAAGAAGAAATCGGATTCACCAATGGCTTCCCTTGCTGCAGCGATCTTAAGGGCGTGCTCCTCAGCAGGAACAACCGCCTTACCACGCATGTGACCACACTTCTTTGGCCATACTTGATCCTATTATGCGCAGTAAAATTCACCGTAAGACGCGTTTTATACATGAGTTAATTAATAGCCTAATTAATACAAATGATCAGAAAATGAACTTTTGTTTTAAGCTTCTTTTACAGTGAGACAATCTTTCACAAAAGTAGCTATTGAACTTATATGATATAATATTATTAAAAATATTTGAAAATGAGAATAACTCAAATTATTGATATTCAAAATATCTAAAAATATAATATGTGATTCACATTGTAGTTGTAATATTGATATAATGATATACCTCAAGGAAAACACCCTTGGCACCAGCTGCAATCAAGTCTTTGATGAACCTTTGCACATTAAGAGGACCACCACCACCGGTGTCTGTTTTAAAAATCAAGAAATTACCACTTTTATTACTTTATATTAACTTAATTTTGGATTATGAAAGTAATTAAGAATACTAATTGTGTTCATTAATTACCTCCGTCAACAACCACACACAAATCAGGAGCTGCTGCTGTAATTCTGCGAACAACATCTACCACTTCTGCGGTTCTATTTAAATAAATCATTATCATCAAATTAATTATTTTTATCATAGAATCATAATATTAATAATGATTTTCCTAATCTATGCACCTAGTGTATAGTTTAGGCAATAAATTTTGATAATTATTTTAAATTTAACAGAAGATATATTTTAAAATAGGTAATATAAGAATATTCTTGAGAATATTCTAAAAGAATTTTTAAATACGTACTAATTTTATTATTTAAACCTATACATCATGTGCTAAGCTAGAAAAACTGAATTAATAAATTTATATGAATTTTTAATACCTCAAAATGAGAATTATTTTTGTTAAATGTAAAAAATATGAAGTAATATCTTGAGGGCAATAAATAGAAGTATCATATAAGAGATCCTACCTAATTTATTATTTACACGTTACATGCTTTAATTAATTCAATAATTGGAGGCATCGCAATAATTTGATTCATTTAGTCAAATCAAGCCATTACCAAATATTACTACGAAATGTTTAACTTTTCAAACAAGTAGTGCAACAACTCTCATTTCACAAACGACAAAAGGGAGAAAAAAAACCAACAAGTAAAATTCAAACTCCTAAAAATTTATTCTAAAAAAATTGGCATTTAAAAATTATGCATAATATTTTTATGTTTTATATTGGCACATAAGAAATTTGTATAATATTTACATGTCTATTGCATCATGGGTGATATATTCCCAAATTGGCTTTAAAATTTTATTTATATATATATATACAATACAAAGAAATAAATTGGACCATGCATGTGGATTTGCATTTTCTTTTTTGTAACATTGCACTTAAAGTTATTTTAAGCAATTAAAATTATATAAATTGAATATTCCAAATTTATATAGACAAAGAATGTAGTGAATCAAATTAAGATAGAACATCACTTGAAATACAACTATATATAAGCTATAACTTTTCCCATCAAGATTTATTAAAAAAAAAAAAAAAAAAAAAAAAAAAAAAAAAAAAAAAAAAACTTAAAAAGGTGAGCAACTTAACTTTTCCCATTAAGAAAAACCTTATGTTAATATGCACCAAAACATTCCAAGCAATTTACAAGTTTTAGTGGTCCATTTTAATATTCACATAAGTAATATAATTTGAATGAAATATTGTCTAGAAATGAAATTAGAACTTAAGATGACAATTGATTAAAAGAGCAGACTATAGTCAATCCTAACGCCTTGACTATTATTATAAGATGAGTGTTATTTAATTTATACGTATGCATAATAACTTTAAAATTAAAATAAAACGAAGAAAGAAAAGAGAAATATACGTAAGCAAGCCAAAGTCTGGCAAGCCAAGAAGAGCAGCAGAAACACCAAAACCAGAGACAAAGCAAGCTTTGAAGCCCGTTTTAGCGCAAATGGCGGCGGAGAAAGCGTCTTGGATACCGGGCATCAACACTGATCCTTCCTCGGCGATTAGACGGTGCATTGTGGTCTTTCCGACTGCCTCAAGAGAACCCATTTTTGTTTTTAATAATAGAATTTAAGAAGGAAGGAAGGAGGTGATGATGAGTTGATAGAGCTAGTTAGTGTGTTGTGGTGTATGTTTTGCTCTTTGTGTCTGCTATTTATAGAAACTACATAATAGTACTTGTATACTACTAAAACTTTAGTACGTACTACTGATATTAAAACAAGTTGCAATAAAAAAACAATTGCTAATTATTTTTTAATAAAATATGAATTAAAAAATAGGAGTTGTCAAGGAACCGGTTCAGCAAAATTTTAAGTTTATGGTTACGGCTTCAGGATATGTTATATACCCTAACATGCCCTTTCACATGAGAGCCTTTTGGGCTAAAAGTGTGGATGCAACTTAGACCCTCTTTATACCTAATGCGAAATATTCAATTGGAACTCGACACCTCTTGTCACGTTGGTTTTTAATACCATATCAAGGAACTCAACCAAAAGCTTAAGCTGATGATTGAGGCTCCAGGATATATTACGTATACTTTTGATTGAGTTGGTTCCATGATAGGATTAAATCTTGTACGAACTTAGTTCTTATAAATAGTGTGTATATTTTTTGATATACTCTTCGTTCTTATTTGTTCTTCTTATTTTTCCTACATGAAGATTTCACAAAGTTGTTTTGATTAGGAATCTTTTCATTTTAGGATATTTTTGGACCAAAATAATCTCATTTATCTTACATATTTTACTAATAGGACATCACATATTTATATTTTTAACATATAAAATTTACTTGATTTTTTCATATTAATGGTACTAACTTTTCTGTTGTTATAACTTTTTCCTCCGGTTACTAAATATTCGTACTCCTTTTATGATTTAACCATTACTTATTTCAATCAATAATTAGAATTTTATACTCATTATTACTTTTTTTTGTTCCTTCACATATTTCAAATGAAAAAAACAAAATATATTGATGAAAGTATTATTCTTCATTTCTTTTTAGTAGTTACTTAGGATACGAAATCAAAACTTAAAAGATTATAGTGCGTTAAAGTCTAACGTTAGTTATTCAAAGCCTAAATTTATGAAAATGTTTTATAACTACAATCATAATGAAAACTTGCACGTCATGTAAATGTAAACTAGACATGTATACGATTTACCAGACTTTTATAAAAAAAATAGTGGAAAATAAAATTTTAGAGGGTTATTTTATTTTAGAAGGAAATTTCGTGGGTTATTTTATTTATGAAGGAAATTTCGTTTTGTGTAAATATTTATTTATGATAAGATCAAAGGAAATTTCGTGATTTGTTATTTTGTCAAAACAAAAATGTGTTTGACAATTTATGAAACGGCGTAATGTAGACATTGTGTAGGGGTCCCTATCGGTTGGAGAAGACGCCCCAAGTGACTGAGTGATTTCTTGGCATCACTATCTTTTCCTATATGTATAGTACTTTACCAAATTATTAGGTGCTTTGTAGGGACATCTGTTCTTACATTATTTGGAATCTTTTATTTGTGGAATATAGTTCTATTTACATGTAGAATTACACATATAATTAGATTTCTTTCTTTATTATTAAAAATTTTAATTTTTATCAACGATATTATTGAGATTTTAAAAATGATATTTCATTTGAATTATAAGAAGCATCCTAATGTTATTAGGATCATACATAATTTCTAGCAAGAATAAAATTTTGGTCGTAGGATCATTATATAATTTTACTATCCAACTATCCAATTTAGCATATTTACACAATTTTAATTAATGTTTCTTATTAATGTTTTATAAATTTCTTTCACATACACATTTTTTTTTTCCAAGTTAAGAGTCTTACTGGTTGTAATTTTCTTATCCCTTCAGTAAAACTATCGTATGTCTTCTCTCAACCCTTCTTTAATCATAATCATAGCACCTACAATTAAAATATACATGATATGATGATGATAATATATATTTTAAACATTTCATATTTACAATTAAAAAAATTAAGTTTTATTAATATGACATGTATTTCTGTCAACCAATTGTTGTTCACTTGTGTGTTATTTCTGCTATTATCAATTGATTTTAATAGTGAATATAAATATACTTTAGCCCTTTAAGCAGATTATCTGTTCTCTAATTTGTTTAAATTGTCCATGCCTATTTAAATTCTAACAAAAGTTAACTAATACTTCTAAGAAAAATGCAGTTTAATTGTAGTCTAAAGCTTGGTTTGTACGCAGAATTAAGGAAAGACATATACCAAAATGTACTTAAACTGTGTCCCAAATTGATCTTATTAAATAAGGATCCTATCTTGCACATAATTAACTTGTTGGAGTTGGAGAAATTGAATTTAAAATTACAATTATAAATTAAAGATAATTGAAATAATATACAAAGCAAAAAATTATTACTAATAATTCATACTCCAATGATCACCAAAGTCGATTCATAATTATTAAGTTAACATGATTTTTGACCAAACATAAAATAAAACTTTCAAAAATTGAAACCTAACATATTTAGTTAATAATTTTTACTTAGATTATTATATTTATTTTTACGTGATTATAGTAATTTAAATCTCAAAATCTATAAATATCTTTTATAAAAGTTACGTACATACTAAAATTTAATTTATACTTAAAGTGTTGAGAAAAATATAATAAATTTCATATCAATGTATTGTAAGTTTTATGTATCCATAAAACATAATAAAACAGAGAAAATACTTTTTCTGTTTCATAATATTTGCTGCCTTTTTTTATTTGTTTTACTAAACATGCTACATTACTATCTATGTCTTAAAGTAACTTATATTAATTATGTTGTGCAATAACGAAAGCAAAGATCAAAAAACAATAACGGAAAGCAATAAATAGTCAAACAAACAATAAAGAAATCACACCAAGAAATTAACGTGGTTCACTATCAATGTGATAGCTACATCCACCGGCACCGAGAACAAACTTTTCACTATAAACTGGGAGATTACAAGATGAACGAGAAACCACAACAATGGCTCTCCAAGCTTTTTTTCTCTTAGTTTTTTTCACTTTGTGTTTCATGCGTAATACCCTAATTCTAATTACAAGAGGGGTTTATATAGTATGTCACTTAATAAAAAGAAACTAGGTTAACAATTACAAAGAAACCAGCCCAAAAACTAAATAACCGTCAAAAGAACGTGTGAAACTGAAAACCCGCAAAAAATTGCACAAGTCGCGGCTCGCGTACTAGGTCGCGGCCCGCGACCTACTTGTTTTCCAAAACAGTAGCATTTCCTTCAAAAACTCGTAACGTGCGTCCAAACGTACGGCCTGCGACCTAGGCGTCTTCCAATCCAGTAGCAACTCTACGCCCCGCATAGTACTCCGTACCCCGCGCACTTCGACTCATCTCTTGATTTCATCTTAAAATCTGATCTTAGACTCGGTTCGAGTCACAAAATCCCAACAATTTATCTTATTAACCCTTATTTTTTTCTATATTATAATAATTCTTACATTTTTGTAACTATATAAAAATAATAGTGATATTTTACTATCAATCAATTACTTTTTAAATACTGATTATTAAAGAAGAGACGTAGAAGTAAATAAAACTCTCTGTTTTATCCTTAAAAGTGTTTGACCACGTCACAGAAATAGAAGCCCCTCTTTGACACCCAATTCTTCGAACGTTTGGCTGCTTGAAATGGAGAGGACTGAGGGCGATTTGAAGTACTTGCATTGAGTAGTCTTGGTATGAAAGTATTCCATCGGACTCTCTTAATTTGCATTATTTTTTTCAATTTATCTTATTGATCTTATATAATTCATATTTTTTTAACAATGGTCTAATATAATTCTCATTTTTAATTTTATTCACAAACTTATATTCCTTCTATTCTGCCTATATAGTCTCATTTATCTTTTTTATTATTCACTTATCACTCTTAATTTATATTTTGTTCTTAATATATAATTTAAAATATAATCATTTGAGATTTTGTTTGATTAATTTCAATACAAGGAATATTAGTATCAACTTTTCATAATTTTTAATTAAGAACAATTAAAAATATTAAAAGTTAAAATGTTGTCCTGGCTGTTAAAAATTAAATGGGATTAATAGATTGAATATGAGGTTATACTATTTCATCATTATCATCATCATTTCCAGTGTATCCCGCCCATAGAAAAACCATAAATAGGATCTGAGGAGGAAAAGACGGCGACAACTCATAAACTCAAGGAAAACTAAGAAAAATTCCTGCAACTAAAAGAGCTGGGTGAAGTCGAAGTCATGAGGTAGTACTATTTATTTATCATATTTAGCAATGTGGGCAAAATGAGAAGGATAACCAGAAAAGTGAATATCTGTTTTAGTGTCAATTGGTTAAGATTTTAAGAAAGCTTTTTTGATTTTAGGAAATGCACAAAGATTCCTCGTAAGCACAACACATATATCTCCCCACCAATATTGATGGGTTTCGTATGTGACCAATCCATATTTGGGAAACGATGACTAGATGCCTTAGTGGATTCATGATAGGATTTAGCTACAACCCCACGTTCATGTTCTACTCCCTCCGTCTCACCTAAATAAAAATTAGTAAAAAGGTTAGTTTCCCTAATTTTAGTAGTTGCGGCTCATTTAATTCATAATAATTTTAATTTTATTTATTTTCATATCATCAATAATTTTGAAAAGCTAATATTATAAAATTATATATTAAGATAGAAAAATAAAATTCTACTTGACTATATTCTATATTATTCATAAAGAAATATACGTAAAATAAAATTAGTTAACTAGAGTAACTGTAGCAACTATTAGAAGCCGAAAGTTATATATTTTGGAACGTTTGACTGATATGAACGATATGAAAATTTAACTTAAATCCGTGGATGAAAATTAAAGAAATAGTGTGTGTCATAATAAAAAAATAGAAATGAGATAAATTTAGTAGAAAGGACTAAAAAATTGAGGCTATTTCTTTGGGATTAGGGAAAATGAGACGACAATTAATTTACCATTTTGATATAGCATAGACTAAGAGAAGGAGAGAGCTAAAAACGAGATAATGAGAATCAAACCCAGTACATTATATTTAATATTTTTAATTACTCTTTAATCTTCATATTAGAAAAGTTAATATAGAAAAACTTTAATGAGGAATAAAAAATTAATCATTGGATAACAATTTTCTTTTAAGTAGTAAAGAATTTAACAAATAATTTGGGATTGACTATTGATCATGCACCAAAATTGAAAGCCCTATAGATTTGAAATATGGAAGCAAGCTAGCTATAAATATCTTTTTTTTATACATAGTGCTATTATTGCACTATATTCACTTTTTTCTTTAAAATTGTATTGACTATTGATCCACTTATTCCCTCATTTTATAAGTTTTACTATACTTTTTATTTTAGTCCGTCTTATATAATTTGCTATATATTTTTTTTTAATTTTCGTTTTAACAAATATGATTGTAAGTTTATGGCAATTGGAAATATGTAACGTTAAAAAAAACCTTATCCACTAGGATCATAATCTAAATCCGTTCAATCTAATCATGATACTTGCCTACAAATTAGTAAATATGCAATTGGATAACAAATATTGATAAGGGAACAATCCTCATCCTAAATTAGATTGTAGCGTTTGTGGCAAATGGGAATTTGTATTGTTGGATGAGGCTTAGAACACTAGTTTTCAACTCTAAATTGTCTTAAATGTGTTATTTCTAAAACTTACTTAATTTTTTTATGTACATAAAAATTGACTTTTTAATTTTTGTCATTTTGATAAGGCATGTAGCTTATATTCAATGAACTTAAGTTATCAACATCTATGATTATTATTAAATTACTTAATAATTATATGAGTTATTATAAACTTTACACAATTCTTTATCTTACTATTTCATTATTTAATTTTTATGCTTTGCTTAGAAAAAATATTGGGACATACTCCTGCCTCTATCTATCAAAACTAATTACTAATATTCTAATACTAGTTTAGAAGCCCGCGACACATATATAGATAAAAGGAAAAATTATCAGAATAATTTAATTTTTTCATAATTTTCCTAAAATAATCCCACCTATTGATTAACCATGAACAATCCTAACTTTTGGGGTATTTGCCTAGAGTAAGTTTGGGTAACCCAATAACCTGCTATAATAGTTAATTCACCAAAAAAATAATATTGAAAATTAATGTAAAATTAGAAAAAATTTTGAAAATTCACATAAAAATTTTTGAATGATTATAGAAATCAGAAATTTTTTAAATATTTTTTTTATATTTTTTTGACATTTTATTTTAATTTATCTTTTTGTAAAAAATGAAACTTGTTATATTAAGCCATCGGGTTACCGGGTTTACCACATGACTATTCTTTAATGAAAATTAAGATATTTGGTATATTTGCATTGAAAGTTAACTTAAACTAATATTATTAAAAAAAATAAAAATTCAAACTTCAAAGTATAAGGTGCCCCACATTAGCAATAATTCTTAATTAATAACTGTGATTTATAAATCACCATAAAAAGACAAAAAAATAATAATAAAATAAACAAAATAAAAAAAGATAAATTAAAATCATAAAACTCTTACTCTATCAAATCTTATCACATAAGAGTGATTTTTTATTTCACAAAATAATCATTATTTACTACCTCCTTCCTACATTAGTTCATTCCCATGACTACTTCTTTAATGAAGAAACAATAAATTATAGTGTAATTTCAATTCAAATAATTCACAATAATAGTTACAGAAGCACAAATTACATATTTTTACTAATTAACATGATCGTGACATATTTACTGTCGTTTTGTAATTTTATACCGTAAAAGCCAAAAATAGAATATCAAATTACCATTTATTAACAAATATATTTAAAACCTACACAATATATGTGTATATTTTAAGAAATTAGTGAATAAATTGTATTATTGAATCCTTATTTAAGCTCCTCACAATTAAG
Source organism: Amaranthus tricolor (assembly GCF_026212465.1). Classification (NCBI taxonomy): domain Eukaryota; kingdom Viridiplantae; phylum Streptophyta; class Magnoliopsida; order Caryophyllales; family Amaranthaceae; genus Amaranthus; species Amaranthus tricolor. The sequence continues at coordinate 27,830,731 of NC_080050.1, read as the reverse complement.
TCACAGATTGAACTTTTTAAATTGAATTAATGATCGGGTCAATAGTCCGAGTCTTTGTATAAGATTCTGTTTTGTATTTCCATTTTGTTAGTAGACTTAGATTCCATCCAAATTAGTTGTGTCTAAAATTTGTGATTCAAATAATTATAAAATATTATATATTTTAGAGTTTCAATTATTTGCTTAAGCTTTTGGTTGAATAGATTTTTTGATACGAAGTCAATATGACAAGAGGTTACTTGTTTGAATCTCAACCAATTATCATTTAAAGTGGAAGTTTTAGCGCCAGATGTGAGGAGGGCTTGTGTAGCCCAAAGGGCTCTTTGTGTGAAGGGGTGTGTTAGAGTTTATAACATATCATAGGGCCCAACTATTAGATTATGCTTTTGGTTGAGTTGGTTCTATGACACTATCTGTAAATTATATATTTACTAGATTATATTTATTTTACCTCAAAACATAATTTTGTGCAATGTTAAAGTTGATGGATGACACACTAGGATTGATGAGATTAGAAACTAAGTTCTAAGGGAGAGACCATAGGTCACAATCAATTCTAAAAAGATGCATGAAAGTAGATTGAGATAATTGAACATATGTAAAAGATGACAATTGATGTATATGTAAAAAGAATGGAAAACATCACAACCGACCGAAAGAGAACTCGTGATAGGGCTAGATAAGAAAACGTTTATTCTAAGCTTTTTAATCTTAATTAATCTTTTAGATTCCACATTTGAGATGTGGATGTTGTCAATTAATCGCTATTATAATATTTTGAAATTGGCTTGAAATTATTTTGCTAGGAGAACATATTAATATAATGATGATATTTTTGCTCAATAATAAGTTTTAAGATCTTGGATAGTTTTTGATTCGTAGAAAACTAAAACTTTGTATTCAAAGTAAAAATAAATAAACTTTAAAGGTTAGAAAATCATGTCATTTTGCTTGAGATGTGAAGAGTATTTAATTAATGATAATAAGAGTACAAAATAATTAGATTAGTGATGTTAGATGTAGCAATTGTGTCTTTGTCGTTTAGCTTATTACTCATCAATCTACATCAGTGATAACTGCAAATGGCTATAATAAATCATTTTAGATAAGCGATCCGATCCACACACACTTTAATCCAAATTTACTAAATATTTATAGTTAATTTTTTATACCTAACTCTTTTATTTTTTTTTCGGCTGCTTTTGGGCCGCCCATGTGATGATTGAGGTTGAGGGGGTCACAATAATTTCGCAAACTGTTGACGTATTTTATTATAGATAGGTTAAATAGCACGTTTAGTACATATTATGATAATATGTGCTTTTTGTTTGAAATTGTCTCATCGAGAGATAATCTCTCACAAAAGTAGCTTAAATAATTTTCGTTTGCTTAATTAATATTGCAAACGATCAACTAATTCAGTTACTCTCATGAGAAGGTCTCAAAATAATTGTTCATATTCTAATAATTTATATTAATTGAGCTATTTGATCCATATATAAGACACATATCATAGTGAGACTGTCTCATACATCAATTTGTGTTAATTAATTAATAATTAAATTTGGTCTCTTTTACAATTCCATCTGTTTCTTTTTATTTGTCCATTTTACCTTTTGCACGTATTTTTTAGCAAATTTTTAGCCTTAATATCTCTAAGTACGTATCATAAAAAATTATAAAAATTATATATTAAAAAACTTTACATCAAGACAAATCTAATAATATTTCAGATAAATATATTTTATTTTCAATATATACTTCAAAAATGTAATTTAAATTTCTCTTTTTTAAAATGGAAAAACAGATTAGATCCCAAGGAGTATCTAATCAAGTTTCGTGAGATCTTAGATTTGCATAGGAGTTGGGTTGGTGAAAATTGGCTACTAGGTTTTTGTAATGATTTTGTTTATCTATTAATCTATTAATTAATTAAAAGTATGAGTATGTTAGTAATAAGCTTGGAAATGTTGAATTATTGTCTTTGGAAATTGACTGAATTTTTGAGGATGAATAGTAGGAATGGTATTATATGGTAATTAATTTATATATAGTATAGTATGTTGTATATTATTGAGAAAGAGTCGGTGTACCTTATTTTAATACTCCATAAGTAAAATGATCTAGTTTTTATGGGTTTTGGTTGGTTTTAATTCTATCAAAGGGGATAAATCGAATTTAAATTGCTATTTTGATAATAAATTAATAACTAATTTGACTAACTTTATAAAAAGGAGTTAGCGTATTTGAACGTAATGTTTTGAAGAAGTACTAAGAAACACTAAAATGCCTATGTATTCAAAAGAAATTAAAACCCACATAGTTCTTATCTAACCATTTAAATTGTAGTTATTGACTTTTGAACTTCTTCGTTTCTCCTCACTCCTAATCATCATTCTCATCGTCACGATCGTGCCTTCTGAAGTATCCAACGTGTCCATTAGCATCTATGAATTGTCATCGTCCTCATCGATCATCGTTGTTTTAGACCATTTTGTTCTATCTATTTGATCACAATCCTTTTTTTAAACACATAATTCGATATAGTATGTGGAACAATGTGATATCTCTTTTCATTACATATTTTCTAAGAGAACTTGAATGCAACAATAAATCTAAAATACAAAGATTTCCTTAATAATTAGGGACAAACTACACCATTTTAAAATGAGTATTGAATGATGAGTTATGTACAATTTATAATGATATACTCAATGGTTATTCATTTTGGCTTGTGATGATGATGAAGAGATGAAATCTATTAGGTCGTGCAAAAACGCTAGCATGCTTAAAAATATCACATTAATGAGCTATATTTCCACATTTTGTAACATATTCATACACATCACTTTATCGACGACTTACGTATATAATTATAATTAATTAACATTTTAGTTTCTTCATATTATAGGTATATTAGTACTTAAAATATGACATTTATTTGAGCATCATATTATCGGCGTGAATACTTAATTAATATTATTAATCAACTAGAAAAAAATTAATAAATTCACTATTTATTAAATGTATATTTGGTTCATACACATATGAAAACACTTATTTTATTGTGTGTTCATAATATTCTAAAATGTTTTTAACACCAATAGCGAGTTCTTATTGTTTATTGCTCATCGGCTCATCGCTAATCACTGCTATACTTGTGCATTCCCACGAGTAAGATCTCACCATTTCGGTTCATTGCGGTTCAGATTTGATTTACCCGCATGTAAATCAGCCCATGGTCTTCTGTTTCTTTATGTATGTCCACAATGAGTTAAACATAGAAATTAATAAAAACTGAATCTTTAAATTTGTAAATTTAACTATTTTTTATCATAAAAAATAACAAAAAATAATATTAATATTAAATAATAGTTCTAAATGTAATTCTAATACTACCCAATTTTCAATATCCAACCAAGTATTGTTTAACCTAATGAAACAAAAACATAACTACACAAGAGATTGAGATGGGGTGAAAGTAAGTTGAGATGTTAAGAATTGAGAAAAGATGAATATAAAGAGACAAAATAATTTGGAAAGAATCATCCAATATCACGCTAAAAGTCTAAAATCTAAATCTTGTGGTATTATGATTCTACTAATTTCTAATTGGTTTGGGTCATTAGTATATTCATTTGGTCCCTTTTCCAGGTTGTCAATATGCTCCAGCCTGGCACCTTCAAATATTTGATCAAAAAGTTCCTTTTGAGTTGGAATTTTATTTTTATTTATTAAAAAATGCGGTCAGATCTCAACAAAATGGATTATTTAATTAGTTATTTTTTAAATTATTCATTTTGTAAGAACAAAATCAAAATAACTGCCGTCTTGGATCTGCCATGTCATTTGTTAAACCATTACTAGATTACATACTCTATTTTAATTTAAGATGGGGTAAAAAGTGTGATTTATAAGAAAAATAAGAAAAATGTCTTAATGAGATGAAAAAATAAGTTAAGTTTATGATAAAAATTACATAAAAATTAAGTAATCGTTAAAAAAGTTCTTTATATCCTATGAAATTTGCCAACTTATTTAGTCTGTCTCATTTAATTTATCTCATTTTTATTTTTGATTCTTTCAGTAATTCTCTTCCAGTCATTATTTAATTTACTAATTGCCACTTTTATAAAAAAAATATCACTTTATCTATTTTCTTGAATTTTTAGCAATACCAAAAGATAAATTTTCATAGAATTGATAGAATATAAGCAAACCTAGCTAAAAAACAATCAAATTAAAAAAATGTAACAAAAGTCACCAGACTTAATTAATTACACTTTTTATCTTTTCAGTTATATTTTTAATTTTTTTTGAGTTTCCACTATAAAACTCAAAATATTGTTAATATCACATTATTATTTTATTCTTGTGATGCAAAGTCTATCGTAGAAACAAATTTAAATTGACACAAATTCTTTTACAACTGACAAAGGAACAGTGATGACAACCTTATTATATATCTGCTCTTATCATTTTTGTATCTGGCGTTGTTTTAATAATTACCAGCTCAGATCTAAACTCACTACTTCACACCTAATCATTTGGATTATTTTATACTCTCTCCTTTTTAAAATGTTTTTTTCATTTAAAATATTTTATTTTGAAGATAGAAATTTAATTAAAATTTTTAAGACATATATACATGATAAAATATATACATGTGAAATCTCGTTAAATTCGTCTTAATATATATTACTTTTTTATCATATATTTTTTATAATATGTATTTAGAGATATTAAAGATCAAAATTAACTTTAAAAATTGTACAAAGTGTAAATAAAAAGAACAACAAAGTACGAAGGAGTAATTGTAACTTTGTAACTTAAAAAAATTGGAGCATTTTTTGCCTAATACATACTAGTAGAAAGGATAATTGCTTTGAATATTAATATTTATTATATTATTTGAACTTTTCCTTACGCATAACTTTAATTTAACTGTTAATGCTGAATTATCTTGAAATAAAAAACTTGAACAATCTTAGAATACAAAAACTTTGAGACTGAATTATTTAATTTCACTTGACTGTATTTTTTATGCATTAGCAACCATTTAAGATCAAATATTGCTTATGATTGTTTCAACATTTGTTAATTTGTTCAATTGTTATAAATTTATTTGTATGTTATCTACAATTGCCCATTCATCATCATCATACCCAGTGTATCTATAATTGCCCATTAACATATGTAAATTAATTTATAATTTTGGCTTAATTGATGGTAAAAATTTTAAAATTAGAGTTGGATTTTTATGAAGGAAAGAATAAATTAGAATAAAATCAAGATACTTATTTAAGTACAGTAAATATTTTAGGAGAATATTAGGGATTTGAATCTCTGTAAAAATAGCAACTATTGTCCTTTATAATGACCAACTCTCTGTAATTAATGGTAAGAAGAAATACAAAAATTGAAACCCTAAACTGATAAACCTTAAACTGAGAGTTATTCAACTCTTCATTTTAATATGTTGAAATCTCTTAAAATTTTAATTGATTAGTAATTTAATTCTATAATTGCCCATTAATTTTTTAAAATTTGTTTAAATTTCTTGAAATAAAGTTTAGATAATCGATTTAAGGTTTTTGAGAATATACATTCAAATGGTGGATTCTCAATCATATTTATAGCATTCAGTTTAATATCCAAGAATTCATGAAAAACTCAACATGTACAATTACCTAATTAAAACGTTGATAAATGTAATTTTTTAATATTGTCAACGTTATTTAATATTGTTTTAAGATCTGTCATTATCATATATCTGCTGCATCCAAAGCCATCTTCCAACCAATTTCTTTAAAAACTTTTAACAATGTCCTCCTTTCAATTTGTTTAGCCTTATTTAATTAATTTCTTCTCCTCCTGGGATGGCTATTCTTTAAGCAATCTGTGAGGGGCATGAAAAAGCATTATGATTCATGCCGGTATATACATTCTAGAATTTGCGTAACATAATACTTTGACCTTAGTGCTGTCATCAATCATTATATATAGACATAGTAGAGCAATAAAAACTTTTACTGCTCCCTTTTCTTTATTTTTTTTAAATGGAAATTTATATACATAAACATAGTAAACAGGAGGTAAGACCGTTTGCATAAAAAAAACACCCCAAATAAAGGAAGAAAAGCCATTAGAACAAGACCTCCGAATATTGGCCACTCAAAAGAAAGACGCATAGGAGTGCGCTATGCAAACAAACACCAGTTCGTTACAAGTTTAAGCCATTAAACCCTTACCACTATATTTAATCTCTCCATTACTAAAAAAATTGTCACGGCTTACAAGCTATTGTTCAAAAATTTATGTGAATAATATTAAGGAAGAGTTAAAATGTGTGAATAAAAATAAAAAATAATATAATTTTAAATTTTCCATAAAATAAATTATGCCAAAGTAAAACACACGAACTAACAAGAAAAATATAACATTTATATTGTACTTAATTTGGCACACTAATTCAAGTCAATGAAGTGGTTGAAATTGAAAGAAAATATTCACTTAAACAATAAATAGTTTAGTGCTATAATAAAACAAACATATCCCTTAATAATTTAATGGAAACACTTGAGAAGACAATGATTACACCTATTTATTTAAAGATTGAAATCTTATATTTATGGTAAATATATGGTACGTATCTAATATTATTATTATTATTATTATTATTATTATTATTATTATTATGATTAACTTAAAATCAAGAAGGTAAATGAAAAACTCAAATATGACCATGACCATGAGCCACCTTTTCAAGATAAGTTGATTGGATTATTTATGTCACACTAGAGCTACGTTGCTTATGTTGAGACTATGAGAGAAGAGAAACGATCGAATAAAGAACTACATGGTTAATTATTTTTAATATCTAATTATAAAACTTACAACATAGTTTAAATACTCCTCCAATTTATAGTAAATAATGTCTAATTTGATTTTTTCACATTATGTATCGATCACTTTTAATTTGTACATTTTTCTTAATCTAAATGTCAAAGTATAATTAAATAGATCTTGTTTGATTCGTCTTAATGTAAATTTTATAGATATTAAATTTTTTATAACTTTTAATTATACACAATTAGAGATATTTAGAGTTGAATTAGTGTCTTGAATAGGGCATAAAAATCAAATGAGAAAATTGAAGTGAATTGAAGGGGCAATAAATAATAATACTCCCTCCATCTCTATGAAAATGCACTCAAAATATATTGAGTGAAATTTAGTAAAAAGTGAATGAACAGTTAAGATTAAGAGAGGAATAAGTTTGTAAAGTGAATCAAAATTCAAAATGAAAGGTCTCCACAAACCTTTAAAAAAAATGTAAAAGTGAATTGCTTTTTTCTCCTATAAAACCAGAGAGTCTTGACTTGAAAAAATAAATTTTCTTTCTTTTATTCATTACTTGAATATTGGATATTATTTTCATAAACGTTACTTTATTATTTTCTAATGCTACTTCAAACGTTATAATTATCAACATTTTACAAACAATTTCCAAAACATTAAAAATGATTTAAATCCCTACTTTATCAAACACTAATATTTTTTATTTAGTAGCAATGTAATCAAAATAACCCGATAAATGTTACTTAAAACACTTTACCGAACACATCCTATATATAATAATAAATCTCTCTCTTCATATATTATCAAATACAAATATTTTTCTTAAAAATAATTAACTTTCCTTTAATGCTAATTTAAAAGTACAAATTACTTGCATAAGATTAAAATTACTATTAAAGTATATAACATATCTTGAAATGTCAACCATCAACTTAAGTTTTTGATTTAAATGGTTTAACATGGTATCAGAGCTGTTAGAGTATATAACATATTTTGAAACCTCAACAATCACCTTAAAATATGTTATATACTCTCACATTGTAACACCCAGCCCCTTGGACCGTCGGTGACTACTCATAGAGATTGTAGATTAGCCCCACAGACCAACATAAAACTTTTTAGCGCACTTTTACCTCACTCGTGCGACCTAGGAAAACTTCTCAGAAGGTCACTAATCCTAATATTGCTCCCCACCATGCACGTTTAACTGTAGAGTTCTTAGCAAATAAGCTTTAATGAAAAGAAGATACACCTTATTAATATAAGTAGTCTATCAATTCTTTTTAAAGGGAAATATGGAGTAACACACATTTTGTTCGGAAATAAATCAGTGCTGCTTACATATATGGGAGGGCAGGGTACTGGCCACAGGCTGTCACTGAGACCCCACAACCACGCCATATTTATCGCCAAAGGAGTTCACTATTAGTAATTACTAATTAGAGTGGTTGGATCTAACATTATGAGGTCTCCATGATTGATGATAATTAAATATACTCCATACATTAATATTATGAAACATATCCTGTGACAGACAAATTATAGCTAGTGATTCACTGTAAGAATAGGAGTAGGAGTATATACTTAAAGATTCTAGAGATAATAATTGAAACAATGCATCTTAGACTTAATTATGCTAAACCAACACAAGTTCATGATTCAACAAGCATTAGCATATGGCAAACAGGCAACCCCAGTGTCTTCAATCATTCTAATTGAGACTATTATTGTTCACTCACGTGAAGGATATATCAACAATCTAAGGACTAAAGAGAACTATACACTACAAGGGATCAGGAAATATTATTATGATTGATAAAAACGACGTTAATTAAATAAATTTTTTGGTTTATGTGCCAGAAAATAGATGAATAAGTATTTCTTTCGACCAAAATTTTCGAAAGAGTTAATCCATATGGATAACCGCGACGTCTGTTTTTTGAAAAAAATATCATTATGATGGGTAAAAATGACGTCAAAGTGCTAAAATATAAGTATATAATCGGTAATTAGAAAAGTCAAAGGTGATTAAGAATGGTAAACAAAAGTCAAAGGTGATTAGTAATGATAAACGATCATTTAGGCTGGTCAAAAGTCATTTTAGTTGGCCAACGGTCACTTGGCTTGAATTGCGTAGACTGTGATATTTTGGTGGCTATAACCCGCAATAAAAAAACTTTGAGGTTGCAATTCGCAAAAGCCCTAAATTTGAAGGTTCTAATTGCAAATTATTCTACTATAATTGTTTTCTGATCGAATTGACTTATACAATTAATTATAATCGTAGAGATCTTAGAAATTTATCTGATTAACTGATACTGAATATGACTTGAAACGAGCCCAAATAACTCACATAAAAAATAAAATTGTTAAATTGTCAATATGTTTAGAATCCATCAGTTGATAATATTAATTTTTTTTATTGTTAAGTTAATTATTAATACAAATATGGTAATTTGAATACTCCTAAAGGAGATTGGTTTAGATGCTAAATTATCTTAGTATTAGTGGATTCCTTAGTCTTGGGCTCTTGGCCAATAACAATAAGCATATTGTGATCTTATAATTATGTCAATGATTCATACTATTTATAAACTATTTGCAATGCTTAATTACTTTGTATGATAACAATAATTAATAACTTGTTGATAAGTGTAATTATTTACACTTATTTATATCATTTTATACTCCTTAATGATGGTCGTTGTTAGTAATTTCGTGATTATTTTGAAGATTTATGCTACTTTCGTTTTGGTTATTCATGCTGATTTTGAGTGGTTTTGATTGTTTTAAGCATAATTTTTATGGTTTTAATGATGACGGAGTTCATTAAGGAGATTTTAGCTTGAGTGAAGATGTTCTACAAAGAAAATGAGCAAAAGAGTAGAAGGGTGTTATTAATGCAAAAGTTTTGAGGTGAAATTTGATACATGTCTACTCTTTTGGCCATATCTTTTGGCATTGGAAACTAGACTTCAAGATCTTCCAAGGGTATATTATATGCCCAATTCTGATAATCAAGCAAGAAATGACGATCGTTTGAATTTCGCTGAAATTGTCAGCGTAAAACGGCGACTCGGCAACCTGGTCGTGGAAGTGGACGCCGAGTCGGCTCTAGGTTCTAGATTTCCGTGCAACCTTTTCCAATTACTCTACTTTTGTATTATTTTATTTTATCTTTATTTTAATCAACTTCTTAGGGTTTATTTAGTGGGTAATAAGGGACAATTAGGAAAGCCTCCTTTGAGGAGTACAAGGAGGGAAACTAAAACCCTCTTCTCCTTCTTCTTCCTTCATCTTTCTCCAATGAACACCATTTTTAATTCTTGTAAGCTTTTAATTTCTTGTCTTGAATTTACTTTCTTATTAGTAGTTTAATCTTTCTTTATCAAATTTGTATTAGTTTAATCTTTCCTTGTCAAACTTTAATTATTTTTCCTAAGAATTGTCATTTATTAAAACTAGTTATTGTTCTTCATTTATTGGTCTTTGATTAATTGTTGTGTTCTTGATATTTAATTATTGCTTCTCTTGAATTTTTCATTAATTTTCTAGTATCATCTAAGGGTTTGTCGTCATCATCATCATCATCATAATCTTACGGTTTGTGTTTATTGCTTTTATCATCATTAGTGATTAGACCCATTTTCTAGGGTTAGGGTTTGAACCTATAAGTTAAGTATGATTTGATTATTGAAAGTATCTACGAAATTAGGATTAAAGTGGTTAAATTGTGCTGATAACACTAAATTAAATACGCTTTGTCGGACTAGTCAATGGAACTAGTGTGTGAGATTGGGAGCGACTTTGCTTTGGGGTAAATTTTAGTTAAATTCTAATTAATTCGTTCAATAAAACTAGCGTGTGAGAATTGAATTAGTAGGGTCTAAGTCTAATAATTATCAATAGAGCGAGAGTTTGAGATTAACAAGATCATGTTTAATCATGTAATTTATCCGATATCTCATAGACACTAATGATAATTATATCATAAAGGACTTTAAGGGATTCCCGACACCCTATATCTCTTCATCATATAGTGTAATCTATATTTCTTATTGCATATGTAGTTTGTTAGTTAAACAACTAACCAAACATTTTTCTCTTTGAGCAATATAATTAATCGAAATTAGCAAGTTTCTTGTCCTACCTTCCTTGTGTTCGACCCATGACTACACGTACACCATGCGTTTGCGGTTAAATAAAATTTGCACATCACTTGTTCTTTTAATAAATTATAAGGGATGTTTGACAATTAGTTTTTTTTTGTTGCTTTTTAGTTGACTTTTGACTTTTGATTTTTAAATTGGTCAAACAGTTGAACAACTAACTTTTAAGCTAAAATCAAAAATTTGCTTGCATTGGTTTTTGAGTTTTAGCCTACTTGATCTTTAATAAACAACCAAACATCCAACAAATAATTTTTACCAACATCTCCATCACAACTGATTTAAACAGCTCGCTTAAAACAATTAGCGTATCCGCCAACATTTTCAGCTAGTTACACCGTCCAACAACTTAATTAACAATTATTTACCAAACATGACCTATTTTTAATTTAGTATAATAAAATCAAGATAGTTAAGTCACGGATGATCACTCATTGATTAATTAAATATCTTTCAACCTATAATACCTTATTCTTTCCATCGTATACTATGTTAACCACCATGATTGTTTCAACACCAAACCATTTCAATGGAAGAATAAATGATTGATGATGCCACACAACAACTATGAGGGGGACTATTATTTTTTGTTAATCTTTATGCTATCCCCTAATTAAAGAAGCAATCTCAAAGCATTTAAGATAATAGATTCTATAGTTTATTCAAGTAAGAAGTGCAATATACACATTGGTGTGTTGGGGTTATTAAATAATTGTATGTACTCAACCATTACACAATGACAAGTAGTATATGAGAAGTATAATATGAATAAGTTGATGCACATATAATGTGCATTGATTCTAAGGGTATTTTCTTCGGTGAATAATCGAAAATAAAATCAAACTGAATCAAATTAATTAGTTAGTTGTAATTTTGCGTTATTTTTGGTTTAGTTTGAATTAGAAAAAAAAAATTAGTTTTTAATTTGAATTTAGTTATACGTAGAAAAAACACTAAAGAATCAAATTAAATGAATTTTGGAGTGCTTATGACTAAACCATATGTCAATTCAAAGAATTGATAATACTATCTATAGAAACAAATTACATCATTTTCTTAAAGAATTACTTCTATTTAATAATAATTTCACATGAAGCGGCCTGGTGTAAAATAATTTTAGAATAAGTGACATTTTAAAATATTATAAAACTCCACACAATACAAATCAAAAAGATATGATTTGATTTATAGGGTAATTCTACAACTTTTATTGGTATTCTCCATTATTAAGTTTGGAATTCTCCGATCTTATAAATCGATTTTTGTTGTTTTAAATTGATGCCAAATACCCTAAAAAAATATATTGACTGTCACAGGCTAAATTGGATTTCTTTACCCATGTGGTAAATATTTTAAAATGGTGATTTCATTTGATTTGATGCGATGATTTTGTAGTTTTCTATCATAATTTCAAATGTTTTTTAGTGAAAAAATAATCTTACTTTTGTTGTTTTAGTAAAATATATTCTACATGTTGAACTCAGTTATTTTATCAGGTTTTTGATTGAATATGTCTCGTGATATAATATCAGAAGCCAACATGATAAAATGACTACAATTATTGACTGGTTGAATTCCCTAAATATATTATATATTCTATAATATTTTAAATTAGTTCACAATTCGATTCGAAATCAATCTATTTAAACTTGTTTATGATACAATTCAAATAATTTACTCTATGATATACGAAGTTGGTAAATCAGAATTCAGACCCATAATTACACCGATCCAAGCCAATTTTAAAATAATCTTTTTTTTATCTCAGATTGATCTATTTGTTGATCATATAGGATCGGGTCAAGTTAGAACCGAACCACCCACGAGCAACCCATACACAGCCCAAGCTAACACGAAGTCCGATGGTTGGGACTTGGAATGTCCTCCTATGAGTGTATGCAAGATGGGGATGGCGAGTTTGCACCACTAGGCTTACCCTCACACATGCACGCACTATTACATGCATGTGTCATGTGTGTGGGCTGAGCGCTGACACTAACACCACATAATTTGCCCCAAACATTGCATGTGTCGGTCAAAATCCAAATGGTACTAATATATTAGTACGTTCTTTTGAATATGCATTTTATTTATTTATGTTAGAAAACGTTTTGATTTCAAATGGAGCAATTTCTAACATGAAATTTGAGTGCTAAATTAATAGTGAAAAGAAGACATATTGTGTCATTTTTGATAATTTTTGAGCCTTAAGTAAAACATAAAAGAGCTATTGTATAAGTAATGTTTCGGTTTTTTTCTCTAACTATGCAACATATAGGATTTTTTTTTTCCATCACATCAATATCAAATAAATGTACAGATCATATAGGTAATGATAAAGCACTTATGTACAAACTAATTTTAATAATAAGGATTAACTTAATTTGGTCCTCTTTATAAGCTGGGCTCAAGGCAGTTGCACTTCAAAACTATCCTCAGAAACGACCCCAAGGACAAAGAAGGAAAGAAAGGGAAATTAAGTGGAGGGATAAAGATGAAATATGCACCTTATTTATTTAGAAAGGGAAATTATAAAGGAAAAAATAATCGATATTTTCCTTTTAAATCTTTTTATTTTAAACAAAATTTGTCCATAATTTCTTTCTGACCCCAATCTTTTCATCTTTTGAAATTGTACTCCTTTTTCTTCCTCATTTTTCTATATCTAAATATAGTGTAAGGGACGGAACGAGGACTTCTATGTACTGTAGTTGGATTAAGCCAAATTCTATAGTGGTACTATTCACTACGGAGTGGTACACTAACAAAAATTTTAATTTATAATTGTTAGCTTATTTTACATTACTTTTTCTTTTTTTACATTTATTGAGAATCAAATAAGATATATTAAAAAATAATTGTTTAGCAAATAGTTTATAATTGTTAGCTTTAGCTTAGTAATTGGCTTATAACATTTTGCTTGTTAAATTAGCTTTAAAATTACTTGTTGACTAAAATATTAATATATCTTATGTAATATTTATATTTAGACAAGGGTAAATACGTATTGGTAATGATAAACTTCAAAAAATGTTTAGAAACATAGCTATTGTATGTGCAGGTTCTCAATATTGACATCAAATTTTATTTTTTATTTCTAAAACTATTTGTAAAAAATTAATTTACAGAACGAAAAAATAACTTAAACCGATAAAAAAAAACTAAATAAAATTACGAAAGTTATGAGCTATTCATAAAAGCTAAATAAAAAAACCTTTAAATGAGTGAAATATGTGTGTTAGCAAGACAAAGAGGAATTAATTTGTCAATATGATGTGTTTAGAAAATATAATTCACCATTAATTTTATAAAAGTACAGTAGCAAACTGAAGAAAATATTGCAAAATAAAAATTCTCTGACTTTAGTTTAAAAAAATTTATTTATCTACTTCTAGCAATAAAAAGACAAAGATAAATACCGAAAAAGAAAAAGAAAAAGTTTACTACTTCCTCCGTTTCATAATACTCGCTACATTTTTTATTTTTGGTAATTTCATATTACTTGCTACATTTTTATTTGTAGTAATAAAACAATCATTTAAAGTTCTACCTACCCCTATTTTTATCCTACTCTATACTCTATAATAAAATACTATACTATACTCTATAAAGTAACCTAACAACCTATTTTTTCTTTTTCTTTTTCAATTAACAATAATAAAATACTATACACTATAAAGTAAACAATCAGCTACAGTGTAGGTCAATCACTCTTCTTAATTCCCGTGCCCATGCAAATGTAGTGACTAAAACGGAACGGAGGAAGTACTAGTAAGTGGATAGATGAAGTGTGTGTCTGTGTAAAGGTGTTTATTTAGGTTATCAATTTGATCGATTTTAGATTAGGTGATTCGAGTCGGTTTAAAATCAAGGATTTTATCCCTATTAATTTTACATGATTTTAAATTGATTTAAAAGTTGGATCAAAGTCGAGATCAATTATAAGATAAAATAAATATCAAGTTATGGAATCTGTATAAAAGTGGTACCTCTAGTCTTGGTTATCGAATGGCGTGTTTGAATAAAGAAATAAGATAAGATGGTAGAAGTATCAGAAACCACGTATCAGTTACCCATACTTGTGAGTTTTAATCTAGTCTTGGTTATCGAATGGCGAGTGTGAATATGGAAATAAGATAAGATGAAAGGACTATCACATTCAGTCTTTCACAAAACACTAATTTATCATTCAATATTTCTTTTTTGTATTTACATGCATTTATTCCTTATTATATGAAACTTCTCCATCATGCATTTCATTTCCTTAACTTCTTTTTTTATATAATTATTATTTTCCTTGGTTACAAATTTATTTACCGTTTGTTAAAATTAGAAAAAAATTGAATTATTATTGCTATATTATTTTTATTATTTTTCATTTTCTTATTTACTCGATCCTTCAAAATTATTATTGCTCTTATTAACGAACGTCCTTAGAGTGTTCGTTAGCGTTTGCTTAACATAATAGTATCTTGACTCCTGTGCAAAATACAAATGTATTGATTTTGTTAAAATTTGTGATTTTTTTATGAATAAATTATTTATATTTATTGCCATATTTATTGCATTTATGTGGTAATATCATCATATAATTTAGTTCAATTAATTTGATTTCAATCAAATTTCAAAACCATCACCTAATTAAGGAAAACAAAACAAGCAAAAGAAAAAGAAAATCTAGAGCCACTCAAATAATGGACCAACCAAATTAAGATATATACTTCTCTCTTCAATTATGCAATTATGTATGAATCAATCGATTTTATGACGTGGAAGAGATCATATGAATCACGCAATGTTAAAAGATTCCATTTCACTCCAAATTTCTCTTGTCCTATTAGGAATTTATTTATATATTTTATATGGAAGAAGCAATTATTGATTAATTATGACTATGTTTACATAGTAATTACTTATTTCCTTACTAATTAATATTCTCATTAAAATACGTTATATAAGGAGAAAAAATCATGTATATTTTTATTAATATAATTTAATAAATAAAAACTTATCTATATGAAATCTTGCTAAATTAGTCTAAACATATATATTTTTTATTTATAATTTTTATATTTTTATGAAATATATTTACAGAAGTGAGTTTCGATTACATATTTTGAAATCTATCCAAAAAGCAATTGAAAACATTGGGAATGAAGGAAGGGAGTAGTAATTAAATAGTTTTAGATTAATTTGAAGACAATTATTGAATTAAGGTGGCTTTACTAATGCTGGCTTAGTAATCATTATTATTCAAATATCTTTATAGTTGATTATCAAATGAAAAAGTTTGAAATAATATCTGGAGTTTATAAATGTTCAACTAGAGGTTTCTTGATTAATATTTGAAAATTTATTCATATAAGTTAAAAAATAAAATATTGTGAACAATTTTGTGGAATTGTTAATAATATCTCTATGAGCTAGTATAACTCATAGAATAATCCATAGTATTGGAAAACTCCAAAATAATTCTATGAAGAGTCTTCTTGCTTTGTGATAATCCCAACTATGTTTTACTATAAGAATAATGAGTATTTTTAGAAAATAAATAAATATCAGATTATTATTTGAAGATTATTTATTTAGTAAGAAATACTTTCAGTTAATTAATAGTAGAGATTAATTTAAAGTCAATTATTTTAATTGGGCCCCAGATTTACAGTTGATTTTTTGAATTATGATAGACTAAAGTAAAATGACCCATTAAATCATATATGCACTTTTTATTTTGTGTAAAGTTTCACATGATATTTGCTATTAATTAATAAGAAACAACCTTTTTATTAGTTTTATCATTAACAAATACTTTTATAAGGTTGCGTACATTCCCATCTTTTTAAAGTCCATCCTAGACAGAAGTCACTTAGTGACATTAAGATAATGAAATATTATACTGTGAATAATTGTAATTATTTTGAGTGAATCAGTAATAATTGATTCAATTAATTTAAACTTTTTTTTTTTTTTTCCCAATTTGCCAACCTCATGAGTAGGCGAACAACACTGAAATTGGAAGTAGAAGATCAATTGCTTACAACATAGCTAGGCCCCTTTCCCCCAATCCCTACAAAGTCCCAAACAAGTTGATAATCCAATTGAAGAAAATAAGTGTGATTCTTTGGTTGATACTCATGGCTCTCATCTGGTTTTGAAGAATGTTCCTGGGTCCAAAATTTTTAAATTACTTCTTTAATGCTACTAAAATAGAATAGGAAAATTTTTCGTGGTAATTTTTAATTTTCAACTTATTCATGTGATATACGAATATTTTTTTAATTCACATAGTAATTTCGAGCTTTTAAATTTTCTATGTGATATACAAAATATAAAGTTTTTTGTTAAATTTTGTGCTCATTTCAAATAGATTTTTTATTTAAAAAAATGACCTTTAAAAGTGATCAGGGTGTTTGTTTCTATTAAAAAGTCTTTATGATGGATAATAATAAATAATGTAAATTTAAGAAAAAATATTAGCCTTTTATCTACCAAGTAGAAAAATTAACAGCTTAAGGTTACCACACAAAATAAAAAAATGTTTGTCCACCACGTAGAAAGCTAAAAACTCAAGGTCATCACATGATATTTCTCAACAATATATTTGTTGGACCAAAATAACGTTAATCATTTTATTTTTAAATTTCTATATATTTTTCACTAATTTTTTTTAGCATTGTCAAATAATTTTTACAATTTTAATACTTTAGTATAAATTATTGATAGATAACAGAAAAATCTTTAAAGGATAAACTATTTTCTTCACGTATTGCATTACGCCAAATCTTTCAAAAGTGGCGTGTATCACGTTAGTGAAATAATCTCTTAATTACGATGATTATAACAATAATAATTGACATAAATATTAAGAAATTGTTAGAAGTTATTAAATTGTATAGATATAATTAAAAATTAAAAAAAAGAGAAAAATGTATTAAAAATATTGCAATCTCAACGTGTGACAGTCTCTTAGTAACATAAGGACTAACTAAAGCTAGCTAAATATTATCCATACATTGTGTTTTGTTTTGCGAATAAAGTTATACTTAATTAAGATTATGTAAGCTAATAATTGGAGATTGTATTTAATCTAAAAAATTGGATCCTCAATAATCATATTACATTAATAGCAAATTTATTTCAACCTATTTTTAAAAAAACTACAAACTCAATGTTACTTAAAATAATTTTGTGATCCCTCAAAATTTAAGACTTTACCTAATAATAATAATAAAAGAAAATATCACACATTTTCTTTTTCTCAATGGAGATAGGAAAATATATAATTATTAAAAATCCAATGAAGCATATACAAAAAAATGTTAGATAAATTTTGTACGTATTTTGTAAATTAATCTTCGAACAAACTTGCATTTCAAAAAAATTCGTATTTTCTGAAATTAGTATCAACTTTTCAAAAAAAAAAATCTTTTTAAGTGATAAGTGGTCTGTGAGTTGAAAATTAGTAAAGTTTTTCTTTGTCATGAACACAATATTGTACAAAGAATTTTTTGAATAGCCAACAAGGAATTAATACGTAAATGTAAAAAGCTATTTGAATAATTATATATAAATTTTGATGGACTAAATATAAATCACAAATTCCCACATTTTTTGACACCAAATTTCAATCAATAATTATCAAAAAATTGAGAGGTGTAGATTTTCCAAAAGCAAAGAAAAAGTGATGTATAATGAACAATTAAGTAAAACAAAATGATGAAATAACAGGAAAAGGGATATAAATTTGACCCTAAATGACCTTTAAAGGGCAACTATTATTCTAGATTGTGTTTTATAGCGGGGACAAAAATGTACCCTACGTACTACAGCCCTACAGCCAAGCAATTACTCACGTGGAGGGCCATCTATCATTTCCTTAAAATTGATATTCAAACACTACAAACCACGAAATTTCCCCATTTTTATTAAGAAATTTCCCGTTCACAAAAAATAAAATTTCATTACATTCCATCATCTAAATCTAAATGTTACTTGGAAATTTGCCAAAAATTAAGTCTTATCTCAGTTTAAAGCAAGTGCTGACTTCTTAGGTTAGATTGTTAGAGATTCTATTAATTTTTCTCTTTTTTTAGTCAGACTTTATAATTAAAAAATTTTTCTAGAGTTTGAAGATCAAATGTACTACTTTACTATATTAGTGATAACAATTAACACAAACGTTAATTATTTCGATTGACATTTAACTATGCAACAAACATTATTAACAGCTATACATAACTAAAAAGTGTACATTATTTAACGAATAGTTTTAATATAATTGATGTATTTATTTTTAATATTTATTATGATATTATTCTAAAGCAAAAGCTATATGAGGATGCTTGGCAAATATAACTGTTGCCTTTTTAATTTGATTTTTTGACTAATTTTAAGTGTTGGCTGATTTAGTTAACTTTTAAGCTAGTTAGATAAGCCATTTGTTTAGAAAAATATTTTGTAAATTTACATATTGATTATTGGTTGTTTATTAGAGAAAAAGTAGACTAATAAACCAAAACCAATTAAATCTTTTGTTAAGTACTTTTTTTTTACTTTTAACCAATCAACAAGTCAAAAGACAAAATCCAAATAAAAACTCACTTACAAAACACCTCATAAGTCATAAGTCATCTTTTTGGCTCAATTAAAATAAAAAAACAACAAAATAATAATGAAATAAAATAATTCCCACCTACTTTAATAACTTGTGAGTACAAACTACAAACCATTACTACAAAGTCATTACTAAGTGTAGTTATACTACTATAAATAGAGGGAGAATTAAAGCCATAATCATTCAAGCTTCACCTTTAAAATTCTCTTAAAAGTTCCTTTTCTCCTTCATTCCTTCCTTCCTTCCTCGCTATCTTTCTAAGCTTATAATTAGAAAAATGGGTTCACTTGATGCTAGTAATGTAAGCATTGGGAGGACCACAATGCACCGTCTGATCGCCGAGGAAGGATCAGTGTTGATGCCCGGTATCCAAGACGCTTTCTCCGCCGCCATTTGCGCTAAAACCGGCTTCAAAGCTTGCTTTGTCTCCGGTTTCGGTGTTTCCGCTGCTCTTCTTGGCTTGCCCGACTTTGGCTTGCTCACGTATGTTTTCCGCTCTGATTAGATAGATTATATAACATATTTTACGACTCTAATTATAAATTTAATTATAAATTTAGAGTTCTTGATTGAGTTACTGTAGTTAATTTACTTTCTCTGTTCTGAATTACATGCAACATTAAAAATATCATATTATTTATTTATCACATTTAATTTTTAATTAATTTTTAATCTATGAGTTAAACTATAGTCAAGTGAGATCTTATTTAATTTGTTTTATTGCAAAAATTATTAATATTAAAATTTTATAATTTTTTTATTATTTATAGTTAGAGATATTAAGAATTGAATTAGTGTAATATTTTTCGTATAGTTAATTATAGAACGGAGGAAGTATCGATTTTCTTTGATAAAATTTACTAATTAAATGGTTGATTTGTATAATTGGTCAGTGTAATGTTTTTGGTACACTTAATTTTGAAATGTACGTAGGTATACAAGAATTAATCTCATAGTAGTTGGCAATGTACGTCATGAGATATTTTAGTCTTTCTAAATTATGGTCATTTTGAAAATTATTTGATTAATTGACTTTAAAATACTAAAGTCTAGTAGTTGGTAATAAATGCTATATATATCATATTTAATAAACTTACTTTTATTAAACTAAAATTATGTTTGCAAAATTAAAAATATTTTTTACATTACAGAATTTTAATAAACTTAAAATGAACTTGGTTGTAATATGTAGGACAAGTTTAATAAGGTTTTAATCTATGCTTAAATGGGATACAAGATAAAATATTTATTTCTCGATCAATTTACATAAACAAATCGAAATGGACATGGTGGATGGGAAATGATCGATACCGCCTTTATCCTTTTAAATTTAAATTATTTATTTATTTATTTATTTATATTAAATTTATAAAAACTTTTTAACTTAAATGATTTAAATTCATATTAAAAAGGGAATTATTTGGATCTAAGAATCTGGCTTGAATAATGAAAAATCATGATGGGGATATTCAAAAGCATATGCTAAAAGTCTTCAAGCGCTTTGAGTAATGGCCTTGGTTAAGAGTCGGTGATATAAATCAATCATTGAGCCTCTTTTTATCAACAATGATAGAAATATGCCCCTCCCAACTTTTTTTGTTGACTCAAATATTATATTATTATTTATTTATTCATAGTTTATTGAATTCATTTATTTGCAAACATGTGCTATGAGTATTAGATCTGCAAATCAAATTTTTTTAATTTTTTTTTATTATGTTTGTTAAATTTATCTTATTTTTATATTTCATTGAAATTTTTTATTTTTAATTTTTATGTAGACGTTTAATTTAATTTTTTATGCTATCTATATATTATAGTATTTCTCCATAAAATACACCTTTTTTTGATTTTTCCTTATGGTCACTTGATTGCGATGGTCACCTTTTAATAATTAATTTTTGTGTTGTGAAACAGAACCGCAGAAGTAGTAGACGTTGTCCGTAGAATTACTGCAGCTGCTCCTAGTTTATGTGTTGTTGTTGACGGAGGTAATTAATCAACACAATTAATATATATTCTTAATTAATTACTTTTATAATTCAAAATTTAATTTAATTAAATAAAATAAATTAACTAAGATTTGAAACAGACACCGGAGGTGGTGGTCCTCTCAATGTCCAAAGATTCATTAAGGACTTGATTGCAGCTGGTGCTAAGGGTGTTTTCCTTGAGGTATGTCAATAATATTAATGACTTCGATATTTTGGTGGCCGTAACTCAAAAAACATAATTATAATGATAATTCGTAAAAGTCTTAAACTTTAAGGTTATAATTCACAAATAAAATTTATGAAAATTTGTGGCTTACATGAATTTACTTTTATGTGTAGGACCAAGTATGGCCAAAGAAGTGCGGTCACATGCGCGGAAAGGCAGTTGTTCCTGCAGAAGAGCACGCACTTAAAATCGCTGCAGCAAGAGAAGCCATCGGTGAATCCGATTTCTTCTTGGTTGCAAGGACTGATGCCCGTGCACCCCACGGTCTTCAAGAAGCTATTAGACGTGCTAACCTTTATAGAGAGGTTCGTACATTAAACATACAATCTCTAAGCACACATTGTTGAAAAGCTTTTTGCAATCGCACAACCTGCACATGCATAACCTTTCTTAATCGATTTAAATTATTGTAAAAATTTTCTTTTTCGAAAAGTGATACTAAATTAAAATTTGTCTACGCAGTCTGGAGCTGATGCCACCTTCGTCGAGGCACCAGCCAACATTGATGAGCTAAAGGAAGTTGTAAATGGTACCAAAGGTTTGAGAATTGCAAACATGATTGAAGGTGGAAAGACACCATTACATACACCAGGTGAGTTTAAGGAAATGGGATTCCACTTAATTGCCCATTCCCTATCAACAATCTATGCTACAACCAAGGCTTTGGTAGATATCATGAAGGTATTGAAGGAAAAGGGTACTACTAGGGATGATTTGGACAAGATTGTTACTTTCTCTGAATTTAATGACATGATTAGCTTGGAATCTTGGTATGAACTTGAAAATAAGTTCAAGAAT
>NC_080050.1:27738069-27800569 GCF_026212465.1 Amaranthus tricolor | reverse complement strand
TAGAACTATTACTGCTCAACAAGTGTCTAAAAAAACCCTTTCTATCCCTTGATTACCAGCCATTTACTACAATTTTGATAATTTAATTAACTACTCCCTCCGTTCCTATTTGTTCTTCCTATTTGGGTATTTCACAAAAATTAAGAAAAAGAGAATCTTTGGTGGTAGTGGGTATTATTTTAATTATATAATAGTGGGAAGTAATAATTGTATTGGAAGTATGAGAGAGAAAATAATTATAAATAAAAGAAAATGGGTACATTAAAAGAAAAGGGGGATTTTAAGGGGTAAAAGTGAGATAAAAACTTTCTAAAAATAGAAAGTATTCTAAAGTGGAAGAACTTTTGAAACTACCCGTTATAGTAATGTGGAAGATCAAAAAGGAACGGAGGGAGTATTATTAATAAATAAAAATTATCAAACGTTACAGTAAAGTAACCACACGAACAAAAGACAATAATTAATTAGCATATTAAACTACACATTATCAACAAATATAATTTAACAACAACCATATTTAACTAATCATTATCAACAAATACAATTTAACAACAAAAATATTAATTATATTATTATTATTATTCCAATTAATTTTCTAAATTAACAACAACAATAATAATAATAATAATAATAATAATAATAATAATAATAATAATAATAATAATAATAATAATAATAATAACTATAATATTATTATTATTATTTTTACTATTAATAATAATAACAATAATAATAATCATAACAATAATAACAAAAACAATATTTAAAAATAACATTAAAAAAATTTACTAACAATAACAATAATAACGACAATATCAACAATAAAAATAATAAAAATAATATTTAAAAGAAAAATAAAAAGTTAAAAAAAATAATAAAAATAATAATAATAATAATAATAATAATAATAATAATAATAATAATATTTAAAAAAATAAATTAAAAAAATACTAATAATAATAATAATAACATTTAAAAAAATAAAATAAATAATAATAAAACAAATAATAACATCAAGAATAATAACAATAATAAAAATAATAATAACAATAATAATAAAAATAAAAAAACTAATAATATTATATACTCCCTCCGTTCTTTTTTGATCTTCCACTTTGGGTTTTTCACACATTAAGGAAGATAGAATCTTTGGGTTGTAGTGGGTATTATTTTAATTAAATAGTAGTGTGAAGTAATGATTGTATTGGAAGTATGAGGTTGTAGTGGGTATTATTTTAATTAAATAGTAGTGTGAAGTAATGATTGTATTGAAAGTATGAGAGAGAAAATAATTATAAATAAAAGAAAAGGGGTACATTAAAAGAAAAGAGGGGATTTTAAGAGGTAAGGGTGGGATAAAAACTTTCTAAAAATAGAAAGTATTTTAAAGTGGAAGAACTTTTGAAACTACCCGTTATAGTAATGTGGAAGATCAAAAAAGAACGGGGAGAGTATATTATTTAAAAAAAAAACTTACCTGCGGGCGAGTCACACGTGAATCACTTTTTTTTTTAATTTGTTTTTACAATTAATTAAATTCGAATGAAAGTTACCTTGATTATTTATTTGTGGTTTGAATTTCTTAGCTTTTGATCCACGAATTTTATGTTGTAATTTAATGTTTTAAGAGTGATAAGGGTATTATTTAGTGAGGTTGGAGTATATATAAGAAATTTTAAGTCTAGGAACAAATTCGTAAATTCATTAAAATAGGGGTGACGATAAAATAAAAAGAGTGGCGATGTTTAAGAAATATGTTCTTCCTATTTTAATTTTTTTGCCATTTATGATTTGATTGATTCAAGAACTATTATCATTAATCAAAATGTCGCCATTTTCAGTTTTTTTTCTTCTCCCTTATTGGAATCTCTTAATCAGAAGAAAAATTGGTGGGTAAATTAAACCTTAAAAAACTATTATCAACATCAAATTTATAGTCCATTTTTATATTTGACATACACTAAAATCCCACTTAACATACCCTAAACCCCTACTTGACATACTTTGGTTAGACGTAGAGGATGATATGTTTTTGTAAGTAAAATGAGAGAATATGATATTTTTGTAAAGAATAGTGTATGTGATGTTTTGTTAAGTACTTCTTCCGTTCTAATTTACTTGCAATATTTATTTTTTCATGCAGTCCAATATACTGATTCAATTCTTAATATCTCTAATTATGAATAATAAAAAGGGAAATTTGCAAAGAAACACCTTTTAAAACCCCTTTTTTGTAAAGAAACACCTTTTATAATTTTTTTTTGTAAAAAAACACCTTTTAAGAGACTTTTTTTTTAAAAAAACACCTTGAATCAGTTTCCGGTGACTTTTGTCAACTTTCCGGCGTTGACTATGCCAGTCAAAAGTTGACAAAAGTCACCGGCAACTGATTTAAGGTTTTTTTTTTTTAAAAAAAGTCTCTTAAAAGGTGTTTTTTTACAAAAAAAATTATAAAAGGTGTTTTCTTTACAAAAAAAAAAATTTTTTTTAAATTATTATTTTTTTATTTTGTTATTATTATTATTATTATTATTATTATTGTTAATTTTTTTAAAAAATTTTAAAAATTTTTTTTTTTATATAATAATAAAAATAAAAAATTTTTTAAAAAATAATATTAATAATAAAAATAAAAATAAAAATAAAAATAAAAACAAAAATTTTAAAAATAGTTTAAAAAAATTAAAAAAAAATTAATAATAATAAAAAAAATAAAAAGTATAAAAAAATATAAAATAACAATAATAATAATAATAATAAAATTAAAAATAAATATAAAATTAAAAAAATATTTTTTTTAAAAAAAAAGAATAAAAATATTTATTATTATTATTATTATTATTATTATTATTATTATTATTATTATTATTATTATTATTATTATAATAATAATTATTATTATTATTATTATTATTATTATTATTATTATTCTTTTTTTTTTTAAAAAAAATTTTTTAATTTTAATTTTAATTTTAATTTTATTATTATTATTATTATTTTTTTAATTATTATTATTTTTATTTTATATTTTTATACTTTTTGTTTTTATATTATTATTAATTTTTTAAAATTTTTTTTTAACTTTTTTTAAAATTTTTGTTTTTATTTTTATTTTTATTTATATTATTAATATTATTTTTTGAAAAAAAATTTTATTTTTATTATAATATAAAAAAGATTTTTTTTAAAAAAAATTAATAATAATAATAATAATAATAATAATAATAATAATAATAATAATAATAATAATAATAATAATAATAATAATAAAAACAAAAATAAAAAAAATAATAATTTAAAATTTTTTTTTTTATTATTTAAAAGAAACACCTTTTAAAACCCCTTTTTTTTGTAAAGAAACACCTTTTATAATTTTTTTTGTAAAAAAACACCTTTTAAGAGACTTTTTTAAAAAAATACACCTTAAATCAGTTTCCGGTGACTTTTGTCAACTTACCGGCGTTGACTGGCATAGTCAACGCCGGAAAGTTGACAAAAGTCACCGGAAACTGATTTAAGGTGTTTTTTTTAAAATAAAGTCTCTTAAAAGGTATTTTTTTACAAAAAAAATTATAAAAGGTGTTTCTTTACAAAAAACGGGTTTTAAAAAGTGTTTCTTTGCAAATTTCCCTAATAAAAATTTATAAAATTTGATATTAATAATCTTTCCAATAACACAAATCAAACAAGATCTCACTTGACTATATTTTAACCTATAGATTAAAAATTAATTAAAATTAAGAGTGATGAATAAATAGTCTCACTAATTTGAAACGGAGAAAGTATTGATGTGATTTGTTTTTTTAGAGACAAATGATGATGCTAGGGGGAAAAAAAATAAATTCCGATTGATTTACGACTATCTTCTACTGATTGGCCGCTTAAATTTTTTCTGATTGAACTTATGCTAGTAAAAAAAAGTCTATAGCATTCCGACTAACATCTCATTGTTTAGTAGGAAATACACTAAGATTTCCTACTAACATGTTATATATGTGTATGTTACACTAAGATAAAATTAGTAACTTCAATCATCTACCAGCTATTAGCGATTTACAAACAATCTTATAATTTGTTAAGAGAGTAAATTGAGCCAAGATCAATTTAGATCAAGATCTAAAGAATTTTAAATCAGATCTTGATCTGATTGTATACGTTAAGAGAGTAAATGTGGATCTAGTATCATTTGATCAATTCCAATCGTGACTATACATCACGTGGAGGGACCATTACTTTTTTTTTCAAATTGACATAAACCATGAAATTTCTTCTCTTAATCCATCTATAAAATCCTCCCCCCCCCCCCCCCAAAAAAAAAACACTCCCGAAATTTCCCATTCTCACAAAGTACCTCAAATTAAATTAATGGAAGGGGACGAAATTTCCCACTTGTTTGTTTTTATTTGCTGTCATTACAATATTGAAGTACTATTCTCTGTTCAAAATTGCTATTAAATATATTCTTTCGTTTGTTGATATATTTAGGGAAATTAAAAACTATATTATTTTTTAAATAGTTGATATATTATTTTATTGACTAATAAATTTGATGGAGGAAAAGTAGAGACCATAAACATTAAAAAAATATTAAAAGAAGATTAGTGGAAAAAATATTGAGACCACAACTAATTAAAAAATGTTCTTATAAATTTAGCGGTAAACATATGGGGACCATTTTTATAATGTTAAAATTTTGTTAGCAGAACATAATTGGAGATAGTACGCATTATTGAAATTCATTATATGAACAACAAACTGAACACACTAAAATGGTAAATGAAAACTTATTTAAGAAATAAAGGGAGTAATATTTTCTCTGATAATATATCACTATTAGTTGCAAGTTCAACATAAATAGTACATTGTAATAAATGTCCTTATTTCCTTTCTTTCCATTGAGATCAAGGCTAATTCTGAGCGTGAACAAGGTGTTCGCACAAGACTCCTAAATTTAGAAGCCTCAATTATTAGTTGACCTTGATTTACATTGTTCTTTCAAAAAGAAAATTGACTTTGTTTTTGCTTTAGTTTAACTACATATTTTTAAGACTTGCACTTTTGAAAAGACGTAAAACAAACGGATTTTTAAATTTGATAGTACTTTTCCTCATCTATAATACTTGCTACATTTGACTTTTATGCAATCTGATGTGTTATTTTGATTATTTATATATTGAACTATACAGATCTAAAAATTATAAAAAGTTAATATTATGAAAGTATGCGATTAGACGATTCAAACAAGATTCCTCTTGACTATATTTTTTTCTTAGACATTAACAATAATACATAAAATAAGCTTGAATGATTAATAGTATAATAAATATAATGTAGCAATAATTCTGAACGAAAGTATATTTTTGCTTGGACCTTGATAAAAATTGTAAAACTTACAATTAAAACATATACGTACATTTACTTAATATTGCAATCTCAACCAGAGATACCCATGAAAGAGACGCATAAAATAGTATTAAAGGAAAGTCTTACTTTTGTACTTCTATATATAGCATCCAAATTATACCCATTTCTTCATTCAAGCAAAAATACTGGAAAGGAATTCTTAATTCTTCTTCCTCGCTACCTTTCTAGCAATCATCCCAAAAAATCAAAATAAAAAATGGGTTCATTAGATGCTAACAATGTTGTTTTGGGAAGAACTACCATGCATAGATTGATAGCTGAGGAAGGACCCATTTTAATGCCGGGTATCCAAGATGCTTTTTCTGCCGCCATTTGTGCTAAAACTGGTTTCAAAGCTTGCTTTGTTTCTGGATTTGGTGTTTCTGCTGCTCTTCTTGGCTTGCCTGATTTTGGTTTGCTCACGTATTTTTCTTTTCTCTCTTCTTGATTTTCGAATTTTAAGTTTGTTTATAGGTTTTGATTAAATTGAATTTTGCATTTTTGGGTCTAATTAATTGAATTTCACATTTATGGGTTTGACTTAATTGAGTTTTGCAATTATGGGTAATTTAATTGAATTTTGCATTTATGGGTTTTAATTGAATTTTACATTTATGGGTTTAATTTGATTAAATTTCACATTTTTGGGTTTAGTTTAATTGAATTATACAATTATGGGTAATTTAATTGAATTTTGATTTATGGGTTTAATTTGATTGAATTTTGCATTCATGGGTTTAATTTATTTGAATTTTGCATTTATGGGTTTGATTTATTTGATATAATATGATTTGATTATTAATTTGTTGGAAATTGTGAAAATGAGTAATTTAGAGAAGTGTAGTAAGTTTGTGCTTGCTTCAATTATTATGATCCATATAATCCGGCAATCAAAATAGTTATTGCTATATGGATAATTAATTAGTGATGGGTTTTACACCTAAAAAGAAAAAAAATGCCCCAATTTTTCATTGTTTTATAACTTAAATAATTTTATCAAAGAAATTGATTTTTTTATAATACCAAATTAAAGAAGAATAAGTATCACATTATCCATTGTAAAATATTTTTTATGCATAAAAGATATTTTCAATCAAACCAAACATACTTTCAATGACAATCATATTTGACATAAAAGTTGATTATTCCTTTAGTTTTTTTTTTAAGTTCCTAGTATCTATGTATAAATTTCAAATATTTTTTCTAATATAGTATTATGTTAAAATCTATAATAAAATCACAAATGAAGTGGTGTACATAATGCTTAATATCATCATCCTAATACACAAATGTAGTCTCTTTTCGCCAACTTTTTTGTTCTTTTGCAATGAAGAATAACATATTTTTCCGTCCTGATTTTGTATCATATATGATTTAAATAAATGAATTTTTTAATTAAATAGTACAAACTTAAAATGATTGATAAAAAATCTAATATTAATAAGATCTACTAAAAAATTGATGTAAAGTATGACTCAACATACAAGCACCAAACAAATGTTAAATTGCTAAAAAAGAAAGAAAAAAATGTCATGTAGTTTTTCTGGTCAGAAATACACTACATTATAATCATTAAATCTATTTATTTTGCTAGCTTATTTTATATACTTCACTTAATGTTTTAAAAAAATATTATCAAATAATATATAATTTAAATCGTCTAATTACATATTTTAATACTTGGCATCTATAGAAACTTGTCTATTCAATTTATTTTAATGTAGATAGAAAAGTATATAGGACGTGCTAAAAGATTGATACGGACCACTGATTATGTCAATTAATAAATAAATAGTGAATAAGATACACTTGTTGTTGAATTCCTGACTAAAAGACATAAAACCCTATTAGCATTATAGCAACAATGTATGCTAGCTATTTCTGAATAATTCTGTTCAACACTAGCTAACTTTATGATCAGGGGCGGATTTTTATATGTAGTCCAGGTAGCTAACTCATAATACTTAAAAAATGCTTAAAAGTTTATAGTATTGCACTCGAGAGTAAAAAATAAACTCAATTGAGTTGGTTGTTTAGTCGCCTTCCAAAAATTTGCATCCCATTTGTAATTTATCCGTCCCTGTTCATGATTACGTCGTACGTAAGAAGAACAAATGATTTACTATAATCTATCATTTTTAGAGTAAATTTTGACTAGATTGGTTTTGTGATATAGAACCGCAGAAGTAGTTGGTGTTGTCCGCAGAATTACAGCAGCAGCTCCTGGTTTGTGTGTGGTTGTTGACGGAGGTAATTAATGAACACAATTAGTATTCTTAATTACTTTCATAATCCAAAATTAAGTTAATATAAAGTAATAAAAGTGGTAATTTCTTGATTTTTAAAACAGACACCGGTGGTGGTGGTCCTCTTAATGTGCAAAGGTTCATCAAAGACTTGATTGCAGCTGGTGCCAAGGGTGTTTTCCTTGAGGTATATCATTATATCAATATTACAACTACAATGTGAATCACATATTATATTTTTAGATATTTTGAATATCAATAATTTGAGTTATTCTCATTTTCAAATATTTTTAATAATATTATATCATATAAGTTCAATAGCTACTTTTGTGAAAGATTGTCTCACTGTAAAAGAAGCTTAAAACAAAAGTTCATTTTCTGATCATTTGTATTAATTAGGCTATTAATTAACTCATGTATAAAACGCGTCTTACGGTGAATTTTACTGCGCATAATAGGATCAAGTATGGCCAAAGAAGTGTGGTCACATGCGTGGTAAGGCGGTTGTTCCTGCTGAGGAGCACGCCCTTAAGATCGCTGCAGCAAGGGAAGCCATTGGTGAATCCGATTTCTTCTTGGTTGCAAGGACTGATGCTCGTGCACCTCACGGTCTTCAAGAAGCTATTAGACGTGCTAATCTTTACAGAGAGGTCCATACATCAAACATACAATCTCTAAAATCGGTAGTGTTTATATAAATTGATACTAAAACGAACTTTGTGTATGCAGTCCGGAGCTGATGCCACATTCGTCGAGGCACCAGCCAACATCGATGAGCTAAAAGAAGTTGTAAATGGCACTAAAGGTTTGAGAATCGCCAACATGATTGAAGGTGGAAAGACTCCGTTACATACACCAGCCGAGTTTAAGGAAATGGGTTTCCACTTGATCGCACATTCGCTCTCGACAATCTATGCTACGACCAAGGCGTTGGTCGATATCATGAAGGTATTGAAGGAGAAGGGTACTACTAGGGATGATTTGGACAAGATTGTTACTTTCTCCGAATTTAACGACATGATTAGCTTGGAATCTTGGTATGAGCTTGAAAATAAGTTCAAGAACTTCACCCCAAAAACTGCTTAATTGTCTCAACAAAGAACATGTGATTCAATTTTGCCAGAATATGGAGTTAAGAGTTTAAGAGTTCTATATAAGTTTGTATTGTTGTGCTTGTTTGAATATTTGTACTTATAAGATCCATTTGAGATATGTTTTCGGTGTTGTCTAGTTTGTGGGTGAGGTTTAGATGCCTCATGTAACCTGTTTCTTTTAGTTGAAATAAAATCTTTTGTTCTTCTATCTCTGGTGAGTGTTGAACTGAAATTTCATATACTGATATATTGTTATTTTGTGATCTATTTGCCATTTGGGTCATACTACTTTTTTTTTTCCGAGGTTAGGCTAGAGATTTTCCTAAAGACAAGGTGAACAAATTAAGTTTTTCAGGTCAACTTATGATTCATCGATGATATTAGTTACTACAACATATTAAAGGTCTAATGTGTATGATCTTCAACTTCCCTAAGTTCCCTTGTAAATCTTGAGTCTTTGGCTTATCCTTTTGCGGTCACTTGAATTTGAAATGTTTGATATAGTTACAATTAAAAGTGTTTAAAATAGACCTGATGATCAGACTTCAAAATGAATTTTAAATAATGTAAAAAACAATGTGGATACAAGACCCGATTTTAAAAACCGACTCGAAATATTTAACTCGAAATTGACCCAATAATCCGAATAAACACCTCTAGCTACAATTCATATGTTAAATGTTTGAAATACAAGTGATTCATAGGTTGATATCTGTAAGTATACTTGTTTGATTTTGCCTCTAAGTGGAGGTGTATTGATTGATTGGCTTATATCCAATGGCCAAGCAATATCTTGATATGAGTTAGCAATTAGCATATTGGTTTGATTTAGCCTCTAAGTGGAGGCCTATTTAGAGTTGGGCTTATGTCCAATAGCTAAACATGAAGATGACTTACCAAGGAGTCAAAGCCTTAACTAAAAAGCCTCCATTACATGCCATATAATTTTCTTAACCTTGTAGGATTCTTCAATCTTAAGGGATTTTATAAAAAGCTAGTCTCGTGAGAGGTCGTCTCTTTGAAAGACCTATCTCAAGTCCAATCCACTAAAAATTAATACTTACTTACATAATCCTTAATGCTTACTCGCCGTATCCTTAATGTCTACTCTTAATATCTTAAATGTCTACTTACATCATTCTTTATGCCTACTTACAATTTTTAAAAAAAATATATAATGGGCTGGCCCTATTAGAGATGATTTCTCAAAGAGACCGTCTCTCACAAGAATTTGTGTTTTACAAATACCTTTGAACTGGATCATAACATTAATTTCTTCATTGAAATACAAAAAAATTGTCGCATAATTTTTCGGATAACGTACCTACAATAGCAAGTACTGAACTAAAAAGACAACACACTAAAAAGTTGACTGAAAAAACAAATTTTACCTGCCAAGTTAATGCTATGCGACATATTAGGCGACAAAAACTTTGTCGCATAGCGTAATTTTTTGTGCCCTTCCACCTGCAAAGAGACAGTTCCATAAATGCTACGCGACAAAGTTTTTGTCGCCTATTATGTCGCATAGGCCTTCCCAGTTTAAATTTTGAACGTTTAAAATTTATGTGACATGATAGGCGACAAAGTGTTTTGTCACATAGCTTGGCTTATATAAACCAAGTTCCCACCCGTCATTTCCCACACTTCATTTTAAATTTGTAACCGCCTCGAATTATGAAGCCAAAGACTAATTGGAATTTAGTTATTAATCAAGCGAAAGCTCACTTTTGCCAGCACAATTAAGGGGGTTACTTAAAGGTTAAACCAATGTCCAAGTAAAATACTTGAAACAAAACCAAAGCAATATAACGGAAGTCTTAGCTGTCCAAAATAAAAGAAATTTACAACCAAATTGAAATAAGTCTGAAGCTCGAATTACATCTTTAAAATAGTCCACATCTAAACAATTGTACTAATACTCTCTTAGATACAATAAAGAGATCTAAACAAAAGGGGGTCAAACTCCAAATCAAGTTCATCCTTTGCTCACATATCACTTCTCTGTCGAGGTGCCATGGGGGTTCACTCTAAAAACAAAAACCATTGGAAAACATACAAGGCATAGTATCAGCAAAAGGCTGAGTATAACACACTAGTGCCCATCAAACAAGTTGTTAAAACATTTTGGTTTGAGTAAATTCATTTTGAAATATGCTTTTTCATTTGATAAATCATATCATCATTCAAACTCAATTCAATGGTTTCATAATAATTCCAAGTTCTCATTTTTCATCATAAATCATAAGATCTCAATGGATCCAAATCAACTTCAAACTCAAATTATAAGTTTGCATGGGTACTCTGTGAGTCATCCTGTGACTCGATTGGTAGTCGGTCTACCGTCCGCAACACGTCTGACAAGTGAAACACAATGGTATTGTGAACAATACGCGCTCAGTATTGGTGAGCCGTTTAATCATGCACACAACATTTGTTGTGGCATATGTACCCACTATTTAGGCTAAAATATTTTTGTATTAAATATATATCTTGTAATTTCAATAGCATTTGAAAAGCCAAAAATGTTAACTTTTTCCATATGATAAAGATCTTTTATTTGCAACATAACAAAACATACTTTATTTGCAACATTGCATAATCAAATCATGATCTTTCCCACATGGGTAAAACATGATTAGCATAATCGTATCATCAAATGTAACCTTTTTATTATATTAGGGCATCACTAACATGTATGGAAATGCATCGTAACAAAAAGTGATTAAAGTTCATATTTCAAGGAAACCATTAAAATATTTTGTTTCAATCATTCTTAAAGTAAATATAGCTTACAAGAGTTTTCAAATTCATTCAAAACAACTAGAATATAGTTCATAAGTCTATAAAATCATTATCACAGAAGATTTCATAAAACACTATTTTCTTAAATACGAGATAGTTTTGCCGGTAATAAAATCAATAATTGATTTACAAAATACATATTAAATCTCCAACAAGGCCCAAATTAATCAAGTCATTTTAATACCTTATTTAAAATGATTTTAAGGTTATCCCATCAAATTATAATCGGTTATGCCAATTTAACTTTTTGATATATATATATATATATATATATATATATATATATATATATATATATATCTATTTTTACTCCAATTTAATTATCAATATTACACCTTTTAATAAATAAATAATTTTATTAATTTTATAAATTAGTAATTAATTAATAGTTAGCTTCATAAAATAATACCAAACTTCTAGAAGTCATATAACACATTTATTAGGCCATTTAAACTTATAAAAGTCATGTATGATATTTTATTATTTTATACAGGCATGTTATCGAGAAATAAAATAAAATTCTTTTAAAATTATTTGAGTCCGAATAAAATAATATAAAAATTCTATGATGTTTCAGAAACTATTTTAAGGGATAAAAAATTTTAAATAACCATTAAAAATCGCATAGGATATTTTTTATAATTAACGTCGTTATTTTATCTATAAAACAAATAGAATTTATTTAAGTCCATATATGGTCTCGAAAATCCATATAGAGTTTCTAACATGTATCTACCATTTATATAAGTGTCTCATAAAATTTTTATGTTCAAACGATGTCATTAATATTTATTTTATATTTTATCGTTTTCTAGCTTACCGATTATTAATAACCAAATAAAACTTATTAAGATCCTTAAAAGTCAACAAAATCTTTCCTTTATCAATATTAGTTACTATCTATATGAGTATGTGATAAAAATTTCAAGTTCAAATGTATTTATTTGGTAATTATTATATATTTTACTATTTCACATTTACCGATAAATAATTTAACGATTACTCAAAATTCATGAAAAATTCCAAACTAACTATATTCTGGCCAAATCTTGTTGGAGACATTATAATATGATGTTATTAATCATTTTTGATGATCAAGAGTTTATCTAATACCATGTTTCATAATAAGAGTATTTAACACCTTAAAATCCATTAAAATATCATTTTAACGAATAAATTTCAAAACAAATATCCAAGGGATTTTCTTAATATATAGCTACTGAAAATTACTTTTAAAATGCACTTCAAATATTTTCCAAGTCCATATAACCATTTCCGTCACAATTATTTTCACAAAATAGTGTTAATCATGTCTTTAAACATACAACAATTCATAAAATCAACATGCATGATGCCCACAATAATAATACATGTAATAAATCATTCCATACTCAAAATTATCATTTTGATATCAATTTTCAAGATTTAAGAACCTCCCTTTGGGAATTTTTATTTTTAAAAAAAAACAAGTTTATACAAAACTTTCTCAATTTGTTCTTAAATCCTTTAAAAATCACCCCATGTCGAATGTCGAAATTTCTGGTGGTATTTTGTTTTGTTTGGGTTTTCGAAATTTCTGGTGGAATAATGCATGTTTGTTTGGATTTGAAATTTCTGGTGGAATAATGCATGTTAGTTTTGGTTATTTTTTGGGTTTTTTTTTGTTAAATAAGGCTACTGCATGTTAGTTTTATGATAAATAATGCATGTTTTTTTGGGTTTTTGTTTGGCTTAATTTTATGTTAAATAATGCTACTGGGTTATTTTTTGAAAATCTTGGTTATTTTTTTGTTAAATAATGCATGTTAGTTTTTTTTGGTTGTTTTTATTAAATAATGCTACTTGGTTAGTTTCTAAATTGTTGCTTAATTTTTTGTTAAATAATGCTACTGGCTAAATAATATTGTATTAAATAAAACATGCTAGTTTTTTGTGTTTTTTGTTGTTAAATAATACATGTTACTTCTGAATTGTTGCTTATTATGTATGCATGTTAATTTATGTTAAATAGGAATGTATGTTCATTTATGTTAAATATAAATGTATGTTAATTCTGAAATTAGGTTTTTTTACTTTGTGTAGTGTAAATTTCATATAGACAAATGACAAATAACCCAAGCAACCAAAATAATAACCCAGCAAACTTCTTAGATTTTTTTGGGTTTGACTTGAACAATGTTTCACCTAGTGACTATGGTTATCAACAACCTAGTTACTATGGCAACGTCAACCCCCCACCATACCAACAACCAAACCCACCACTATACCAACAACCATTTCAACAACCATTTTAACAATCCTTCTTAAGTCTCTTAAATCAACACACTAATCTTTCCCTAAAACAAATACTACACCCCAAGAAGGGGTTTATCAAAATTTTTAACAATATCCCTACCAGCATGGTTATGAACCCTCCCAAATGAATTATCCTAGGGCATCTTCTTAGTTGCCTGCCCATTTGCCCCTCCATCATGATATGGATCCAGTGATGACAACCCAAATGGATCCAGGAGCTCCTACCCAACAACCTCAATATTTTGTTGAGGAAGCTGGCAATGATGGAGGGGATGACGATGAAGTAGAAGAGCACCATCTCAGCGAGTCGGATCCTCATTGTCGAGACGACTAACCTCGTCGATTGCCTACTCAGACGCCCCAACATGCTTCTTGGGATATTCCTGGGGATAGTAGGCCATTACTACCATAGCTCCCATTAAAAAACAGTAAGTTAACTTTATAAACCAAAATGAATTAGATAAAAAAAATAAAATATACATATTAATTGTACTTTTTTAGATTTGATGCTTCAGCGAAGTCAAATCCTAGAAGAGGCGTCTCTTTAAAAATTAGAAAGACGTTTAAGCTATCTCTAGACCCTAGTGGCACTTCTTGGAAAAAGGTGCCAGAGTCAGTTAAAAAACTTTATTGGGACGAATTTAAGGTATATGTTAATTACATTCAATCAATTCAAATGGAGTTAGATATAATACGTAAAATTAATTATACTTTTTTTGTAGTTTAATATAAAATTAGAAATGCTACAAGTGACATGTCTATAAAGCATGGTATACTCGATGCTCTCTTCGGTATCGGGACACAATGAACAAACTTAGAACCAAAGAGAGAGAGCTCTCGTCCCAACGAGAGAGGGAACGAGTCAAGAGGGAGAGTCAGGGCTTAGAGATAGAGGAACAGGAACCCTTTTTCTCTGATTTCCCCCCACCGGAGTTCTGGATTGCCTTGAAGAGTTACTCTGATACGCAGGAGTTTAAGGCCAAAAGCTCTCGCGGAAAGCGTAACAGGCACAAAAGGGACTCCAGTGCACCACCTTTGCCTACCTATCGTGGTGGCTGGTGCGCGATTGCGCGAAAATATGGTAACTTAATATTTTACTAATAGTTACTTAAAAGTTTTTATATTTATAAATGTTTATCAACTAATATTTCTAATTTTTGAAGGCCGAGGATACTGGCAACGTGGAGCCTACTCCTGATAGGATGTTACGAACCAAAGGAGTACGGGACTCGGATGGCAAGCGTATCCTAATCAACGAATACAACAAAAAAATTGAAGTAAGTTCAAATTTATTTTCTAGTTTTGTTGTTTATAGTTGATTCGTATCTAATCTATTTTTCATTTGTCTTTTAGGAGCACTACCACAAATTAGAAGCAGAAGCAATAAGAATGGGCGAAGAACCTGATCACTCTAAAATTTATGTAAGAGGCGATCATGGAGGAAAATAAAAAAAAAATCGCCTTCTTTTCCAGGGTATTATGGTTTGGGGCTCGCCAATGAATACTACTATCCTAATCTATTTGAGAACCATTTTACCCCTCGAGAGGAGCGCGCTACTCAAGATGAAATGAGAGTGCATCTCTCCGAGATTCAGCGTCATATGCATGAATTTCGCGTATTTATGCAAGCTCAACTCGATGAGAACAACCTTACTCGAGAAGATATAAGAGAAATGCGGGGGCGCTTACAAGCTCTGGAAGAAACTAACAGCCAATTACGGAATGCATTATATGGGGAAAGCAGTAATGCAGGCCATGGTTCGGGAGTAGATAGTCGTCAAGGTTGGGGTGGTGATATGGGTAGTAGCCCAGGTGAATCAGGTGGTTCTCAGGGAGCGCATAATAGGCGCCGTGGTGGTAGTCACTCTAGTCGTGGTGGTTATTTTTAATCTCTAATTTGTATTTTAACATTTGTTTTTGTAAATATGTATATATTTATTTATGAAATTTTGTATAATAATTTAAACATTTTTTATTGTATAATAATAATGTAAATAATTTTTATTGTATTATAAATATTAATGTAAATAATTTTGTTATACATTAATGTAAATATAATATTTATTCCTTATTTTGTATATTTATTATTTTTATCTATTATTTATAAAAAAAATTGAATTATTATTATTATTATTTAATAATAATGGTAATATATACTATTATTATTTATTAATAATAAAAAATATTCAAATTTTTTTATAGCCTCAGAATAAGCTATGCGACATAATAGGCGACAATTTTCTTATTTTTTCGGATTGTCGCATAGCTCAGCGACATAATAGGCGATAAAAAAAACATTTATGCGACAAAGATTTAGGCGACAAAGCGTTTTATCGCTTATTTTGTTGCCTAATGTCTTTTGGGACAAAATAAGCAACAAAAAATGCTTTGTCGAATAATGCTAATCTATTTGTTGTGCTCCGTGACCTTTTGACACAGAAAATGTTTGAAAACATTAATAACAAAGCTTAAACCTTATTGTACGGCTTTTTATTCGTTTCAGCAGATCAAATTGCATCAGTTTCATAAATTTCCCCCAAAACATAAACCGTAACACTACCATCTTTCCTCCAAATCATCTTTTTTCCCCTAAAATCTAACCCTAGTTTTTTCAATTCTCTTCTACTATAAAATTATGAAATTGATGCAATTTTATTTGGTGAAACGAATAAATAGGTGTACAACAAGTTTTAAGCTTTATAATTGAAGTTTTCACGCGTTTTCTGTGTAAAAAGGTCACGGAGAAAGAATTTGATAAACATCGGGATTACCGCGTGAATTTTTTAAAAGTTTTGATTACCACGTAGAAAACCCAATATCTCAGGGCCGGGTTATCACGTAACATTTCCCTCACTATTTTGTCTGCAACTAAAGTACTCAACTCTAGATTAATTACCCTATTCCCCTTAACATTATGCCTTATGCCGAGTCAAAAAACCAAAACTTAAGGCATCAACACAATAATATCATTTAATATATTTGTTATACAAAATCCAAAATAAGAAAGAGAAAAAGAAAAAGAAAAGGAATATAGTGTTAGAAGTTGATATTTTGTAAGTCGTTTAACATAATTAAGTGAGAAATTAGTTTAAATTCAATAACATTTATGTTTTACTAGAAATCAATAAACATGATAGAAGCATTATTTAATAATTGTCCGAGCGTAATATCACTAATTCTATATAGTCACTTTGTATCGAAACCGTTTTATGTGTTTGGATTTATATTAGTCTAGATTCATGTGACTGATCTAGTTAGACTAGATATTACACATATTCCTCCATTATAATGGTAATATGAGTTAGTGTAAACCCTAATTAGTTTTCAGCTAGTCTCTTGAGAGACCGTCTCTTTGAGAGACGTATCTTAAGTTCAGCCATTAAAGATTAATGTATACTTACCGTATTCTTAATGCCTACTTTATTATACTTAATGCATACTTACCGTATTCTAAATGTCTACTTTCAGTATCTTAAATGTCTACGTACACTATTCTTAATGGATACTTATAATATTTTAAAAAATATATAATGGACCGGCTTAATTAGAGACCTGCCCAATTAAAGATAATTTCTCAAAGAGATCATTTCTCACAAGAATTTGTCATTAGTTTTTAAGTTTAATTTGGACGTCTAAGAGAATATTTATTCACTTTGTAACGTGTAATTGAAGATGAGTTGAAAGGGTTCTAAATCCTATTTTCAATGCTATAAATGAATACGCTTCATGATGAGTCAGGAGAATGAAAACCATATTTGTGGGTTAGAAAAATATAGTGGCTGATCTTATTTTGCGTAAAAACAAATCATTTCATTGTTGATTTTTAGAATTAGAGGCGTTCAACGAGATGGGTCGGGTCAAAATTTAATGGACCAAGTTTTAGAACCCTTTCAACTAATTCCTATAACTATCATATAAAATGGACCATGTCATGTTAAATATAAAAAGGGCTGGCGCCGATAAAAATCGTTTAGATCTAACCCACTTTGATCCATTTTTAAAAGTTTATAAAATAGTTTTTTTATTCTATTTTATTGCCCAATGGACCGACCCACCTACATGTATAATAATATCATATAAAAATATATAAAAAAAATAAGTGTTAAAATATTTTTTTCAACTAATTCCTATAACTAACCAACTAAATCCGGGCCGACCCTTTACACCAAGGTCCGTTAATGACCTGACCTCGTTAAAATGTAACCCGATCCTTGACCCGTTGGGTTGACCCGTCCCATTGAACACCTCTAATTAGAATTAACACCTTAAAGTAAAAGATAGTGGGGTTAAATACAAGAGTTGTATACACATGACTTCCTACAAGCCTTTTTTTAACTTGAATTATGATAAATTACTATATATATATGTTTATAATAGTTAATAGTTTGATTATTATAATTTACAAAAGCTAGCAAATCAATTATAATTCATTTTACTCATCAATAGGTCACGTTCATTAAAATGAAATTTATAAAAAATTATAAGCGATCGGAACAGATTGAAGTGGGTCAATAATACCCGACTTGTTTGAGCACACTTTATTTTTTGCTTGAGCCCGACCCAATGACCTATTTTTTATGTGAGCTCGGTCCGCTCCTTGTCCAATTCATTGCTCAAGTCCACTCACAAGTCAAGTGATAATCTTTATGCCTATCAAATTTTTTCTATTTTTATTGTAGTTTGTCCTACTAAATTTATTGCATTTTTATTTCACATGACAAAGTCTTTTTACTTCTTATCTACATATTTAACTTATATATTTATCTCATTCACACTTTCTTTCACTTTACTATAAAATTTCATTTTACCCACTTTCTAAATTTAGAGGCCAATTGGAGCAAAATTGCTGGAATAGAGAGCAAAGGAGGTTCTAAGCATATTTAACATGTTTAATTGCACGGGACTCCGAAAAACTAGAGGTCTCAATATTAAATTACATAGTATATATTTAGCATCTAAAATCACAAAATTATTAAAAAAATATCATAATTTTTAAAATTATATAAAACCTTTAAAAATGTTTTAATTTTTGCTCCGCTATAGAGTTAGCTCAAAAGCAACACGCACGAAATTTCCAACACATTGACTTAGCCCACGAAATTTCCCACCTGCCCCTTTCTGCTCTTTACGTTACCACTACTCACTAGTCGAGTTTTGTTCATAGTGGTGTACTACTACTAATAACACTATAAATATGTGATTCAAGTACTGGATTTAATCTCTGAGAAAACAACACTTAAAATACAATCTAATCATCTGTCAAATTTGTTTGTGTCATCTGAAAAATGGGTTCAATTGAGGGTAGGAATAATGAAGTTAGTGAAGGAAAGACAACAATGCACCGTCTAATAGCAGAAGAAGGTGCAGTGTTAATGCCGGGTGTTCAAGACGCTTTCTCAGCTGCAATCGCTGCCAAAGCTGGCTTTAAGGCTTGTTTTGTTTCCGGCTTTGGTGTTTCTGCTGCTCTTCTTGGCTTACCTGACTTCGGTTTGCTTACGTATATATCTTCGTTTCTTTCTCTTTTATTAGTGTTTTTTATGTGAAATAGAATATTAGTATACGACAAGCTGAATTCATTTTCATATATGTACAACTAAAAGAGCTGATAGTTCGATCAAAAATAAAAAATGACACGTCTGTAAAGAATGGCATCCTACCTAAATTGATTACACATACATGCAAATTTGACGGGGTTCAAATGATTTATCCCACTACGATGAATTAAAGATCATATGCACTCTTTAAAAGTCACTGGAGCGTATAATTTCTGTGCACCTCATGTTTCCTTAATTATAGACATTTACAATAAGTCCAATTGAATTGACACTTAATCGTAGTTTTTCTGTGTAATATGAAACTTAGGTCAATTGAGATGTTTTCATCTTTCTATTCAAAATGTCAGGTGTTCATATTTTTATCACAAAGAGCTCTTGTGTAAGAGCGCTTGATTGAAATTGTAAGATGGTGTAATATAACATTAATTCCTCATGGAGCTCCAATTATCAACTTAATAAGCCCTATAGTATTGAGAAGTTGTCATCACATATATCATTGAGATAGATAGTATATTCTAATTAAATTTATTATACTCAAAGTAATATAATAAGACCCACACAATTGAAGAACTGACTGTATACTAACCCGATGAGGTTCTTTCATAAAACCAATTTTTAATAGGATCGAGGAGTAACCCGTTAAACATATATTTTAGTCAACCTCTCTTTAATAATTCTTCAATGTGGGGTGATTATATGATCGTTACCTAAGTGTACTCGAAAAATATGATGAATTATGTAATGATATACAGGACAACAGAAGTAACACAGGTAAGTCGAAGGATAACATCAGCTGCCCCAAACTTGTGTGTGATTGTTGATGGAGGTAATTTCATACTCATGTTAGTCATAAATTCATGTCATGTTTTTATACCAAAATTGTATTTTTGTTTGTGTATTTGTGTATGTGTGTAGACACTGGTGGTGGGGGTCCTTTGAATGTACAAAGATTTATCAAAGAGTTGATTGCAGCTGGTGCCAAGGGTGTCTTTCTAGAGGTAATTTTAATTATCATTCACCACCAAAAAAATATTATCCATGATTCTTGTTTGCATAATTAGCATAAGAATAGTAACTTAGGGACATGTTTGGATCAGCTTATATGTATAGTTAATAGAACTTGGTAGCACGTTATACGGGGAGAACAAAAAAATATATTAAAATAGTCCAACACGCCCCCTCGCATGAGAGCCTATTGGGCTAAAAGAGTGGATGCGCACAGACGCTGCCACTTTAAATGAGGGGTGGTTGAGATTCAAACTTGTGACCACTTGTCACGTTGACTACTGATATCATGTCAAAGAACTATCTTAACCAAAAGTTTAAGCGAATGATCGAGGCCCCATGATATGTTATATACTCTAACATTGATCTCCTCTTGTGCAAATCCATTATGTACAAGCTCAATGACAAATTTATCATGCACTTTTTGTTTATGTGAAGTTTCAAATGATGTTTACCAAGGATCAATCAGAAACAACCACAATATCACCCCTAACAATGTTAAGGTTGCGTACATTCGACCCCAAACCCGACCCTAAGTAGTAGAGTCACGTAATAACATTGGGGCAATTAAGGATTGTCCGTTGTGGTTGTGCAAACAAATGCTCACGGAATAATAATGTGCATTAATGTAAGCATCTTATGCTTTGAAAAATTAAGAGGTGCTAATATAACCTTATATTGTGTTTTGAACAGGACCAAGTATGGCCGAAGAAGTGCGGTAAGTATCAACAATTACCTAAATTTCTTAGTTCTTGTTAAGTCAATTTGATGCCTTAATAGCGCCATAGGTACTCATTAATCTCATTATTAATTCACTTAATGTGTTCTATTCTTCCACAGGTCATATGCGCGGCAAGATGGTAAACACATAATCAATCAACTATATTTTATTGTCGTATTTAAGTACCAGCTCAACCAAAAGCTTAAGTTGTTCATTGATGCCTCATAATATGTTACATACTCTAACACGTCCCCTCACGCTAGAGTAGAAGTGTGGATAGATCACATTGACATGCCCTCTTTATACCTGATACTGAATATTTCTTTTTAAATAAAAGCCGGTGGTTAAGATTCAAATCTATGACCTCTTATCATGTTGGGTTTTAATACCAGGTAAAAAACCAACTTAACTAAAAGCTTAACCTGATTTATTTTCTTTTTTTTACGTCTTAATATATCAGGTGGTACCAGCAGAGGAGCACGCATTGAAAATAGCAGCAGCAAGAGAAGCCATCGGAGATGCTGATTTTTTCTTGGTTGCAAGGACTGATGCACGAGCTCCCCATGGTCTTCAAGAAGCTATCAGGCGCGCAAACCTCTATAGAGAGGTATCTATTTCTACTTTAATTTTAAAAATTCTACTTAATCTATCCCTTGGAAATTTTGTCTAGTAGACTATAGGGAGTACTAAACTGTGATCATATATCGTTATATAC
Source organism: Amaranthus tricolor (assembly GCF_026212465.1). Lineage (NCBI taxonomy): Eukaryota > Viridiplantae > Streptophyta > Magnoliopsida > Caryophyllales > Amaranthaceae > Amaranthus > Amaranthus tricolor. The sequence goes on along the minus strand of NC_080050.1, from coordinate 27,778,730 downwards.
TTTGTTGAAATGTCCCAATTTAATGTATCATTCTAATATAAGTTTTTTTTTTTTGTACTTTATAATACCCTTATGTTTTTTTGTCTCACTCTTAATTATATAAAAGAGCTTCTCAAGTATATTATGACTAGTATATAATCAAAAATCTTATGAATGTCAGCTAATTATAGTGGCGGATTCAGAAAAAAAAATGAATAATGCCAATTTAAGAAAATCATATCTATCGGGTTTTGAATCCTGACCACTTATGTCGAAGGCAATATTTTAACCAACTCATCTAATGTATATTAAATGTAATATCTAATTTTGTTTTGACTCTAGTAATGTCAACTGACCTTAGTGACACATCACTATAGATCCGTCACTAACTAATTAAGTTCCTAAAATCTTGTACAAATTAATGTCATGAAAATATATACTCTAACATACTACACTAGTCATATAATTAGAACTTATAATGTAAGCTTAATCCATTATTGAAATTTAGTTAAGATAGAATGAATGATATGCATTGAGATCATATTTGTCTGTTCCATTGAAATTGCTACATTTTTTGCGTCAACTCAAAAAACGATTGAAATTGCTACATATTTTAGCGTCAACTCAAAAAACGATGTAAAAAAACTTTAATGTTTCATCAACAGTCGGGAGCTGATGCCACATTTGTCGAGGCACCAGCAAACATCGAGGAACTTAAAGAAGTCGTGAATGGTACAAAAGGTTTAAGAATCGCAAACATGATTGAAGGTGGAAAGACTCCTCTACACACACCAGCTGAATTCAAGGAACTCGGGTTCCATTTGATTGCTCATTCGCTTTCAACAATCTATGCTACAACTCGTGCTCTAGTCGATATCATGAAGGTACTCAAGGAGAAGGGTACTACTAGAGACGATTTGGACAAGATCGTTACATTCTCTGAGTTTAATGAAATGATCAGCTTGGAGTCTTGGTATGAGCTTGAAAATAAGTTCAAGAATTTCACTCCTAAAGCTTAAGGATCAAATTTATGTTTTAATAGTTTGTTATATATTTACCATAATTTGAAATAAAACTTTTTATGTATTTTCACTTGTTTGATCATATACATTTACAATGCAATTCAATTTCATGGATTGTGTAAATTGTAATCTTGAAGCATATGTAATCTTTTATTATTATTGCTAGTTATTATGCTATATAATATATATGAAGTAAGTGATAAAGTTTAAGGAAATTATTAATGGTATACTTAAATTTATTTTTTTTATTATTAATGATGTCCTTATATTATTGAACGTCTTGAAACCATAATTTTTTTAACTTTTTCAGTTCAATTTGTCCAAAATCGTTAACTTTTTTCTTTTTCTTTTTATTTTATTTTTCAATTTAAAATATAAAAAAGTTAACAATTTTAGACGATTTTTGATGGAAAAAGTTTTAAAAGGTTACGGTTGCAAGACCCTCATTAATATGAGAGTACTATTAATAAAGTGGCAAACCTTAGGGTACTATTGATAATTTCCCTAAAGTTTATTGCTATATGATATATGGTAGATTAATTCCCTTTTCTTTTTTCTCTTAGTTGTTATATAGCAAAATAGGTGTGAGATTGTGGCAGAGACGGATCTAGAAAAAAAATAATGTCATTAATAACTCTAAAGAACAGTGAATTTTTGTTAATGGCTAGGTTTGACCCCTAACACCATGTGTAGAAGGTGAATACACAACTAATTTAACCAAATTCAGTTTTTACTTTCTATTGTAATACTATTAAATTTTTTATATTTTTTAAATGATTACATTTGCCTATTCGAACTTTCTATTACTTTCAAAATTTAGGATGATAAAATTGTTGCTCGAACTTTCTAGTACTTCTAGTTCATAGATCTAGAACATTCCATAATTGAAAAAAATTCCTAATTGAAGGAATGAAGGATTAGCGTAAAATATCTTAGATGATATTTTTGCATTTCACGCAACAAGATATTTGTTATGATCAGGCCTGCTTTAAAAATATTTAACGACATATAATCCATTAGTGGAGTAATGTTTTATTACAAGCTAGAATTATTTCATTAGCATAAAAGTATAAAAACCTATAAGATATAAAATTCTTAAATATATGATTATTTTAAGGTATAAAAGTTAAAGTACAATTATAATTTTTAATTATATTAAAGTTTAATATCATAAAAATAATGACAATTGACAAATACTATAAAATAATATGGCAGAATTTTGGTGAAAACATGTCATTTGAAATGTCATAGAGAGATAAGTCAATTGAATTAATCTTTTCATTACTTTGTCTCGAGTAAAATGGCAATCAATTTCGATATATTTAGTATGTTTTTAGAAAACTGGAATATCTCGAGTGAAATGACAATCAATCTCTATATGTCGTAAGATGACCGATTTCAAGGTGGATAAACCAAGCTTTTCTAATATATGCATAACCCATATTTATGTGACTTCAGATTGTGTTTTTAATTTACAATTAATTGGAGAGTCAACACTCGTTAACAATTAAGAAAAATCCGGTATAAAACGACAAATATTTGGACAAGCATCGTCATAATTGGAAAATGCTTGTAAAATTTATTGATCTGAAGCCTTTAAAATAATCTCTTGTCTAACTATAGTTGCAACATTAAATAAAACATATCTCAGATCATCATAATATTGCATAATAAGAGACTGTATAAATTGATTTAAGGTTTAAACTGTATATAATAGATCGAGTGTTTTGGGTAAGAATGTTAAGTTTATCACAAGAAATTTATGGAATAGAGCTTAATATTAAGGAAGAGGGGTGTGACAATTTTTGATACAACTATCCCTTAATAATTTAGTAAATTTATTTGTGTAAAATTTGAGAAAAATAATGAAATTCTTATATCAAAAAAAATAATGTGAATGACCAAGATCTTTAATACTAAGAATTTGATTAAAATGCTGATTAAAAGTATTTATTTGGCTAATACTGTCACATGTGAGAATTATATCAACCACAAAAATAGCAACAATACAAGTACAATTAGAAAGTTTTCTAAAAATAAAGAATAGTCACAAAAGAGAAATTATACACTTAAGGACAAAAAGTAAAATCTAGATCCAAAAATAATAAGGAAATAAAGATTAAATTGGAAATAGGGAAATTTTGGGCTGAAAACATAGGCCCAATAGATTCAAAAATGAAGTGGTGCTTTTGCGGTTCGTACACAGGTCGAAGTTATTATGAAAAAAAAAATAATTAAATAAACTAAGATTCAAACTATTTCCAAAAGTAAGCGTGAAAATCTCAAACCTATGGTTTGGAGCTGTTCGCAGTTAGTAACAGCGAACAGGTCAAAAAAGACAAAATAGTTGTTCGCAGTTACTAACTGCGAACAGCTATTTGTCATGCTTTGACCTATTCGCAGTTAGTACTGCGAACAACATGCTGCACAAAAACAGGTCAAAATAGTTGTTCGCAGTTAGTAACTGCGAACAACTATTTTGTCTTTTTTGACCTATTCGCAGTTACTAACTGCGAACAACTCCAAACCATAGGTTTGGAAGTTTCACGCTTACTTTTGGAAATAGTTTGAATCTTAATTTATTTAATTATTTTTTTTTTTTTTGCTTAACAACTTCAAAAATTTGAGAAACTGAGGCGCCTCTGTTTTGAGCTGTAACAATTCACAAGTCGGAATTTTTGAAATTGTTGAGTGAAAAAAAAAATTAATTAAATAAACGAACTTTTAAAAAAATCCCAAAAGTAAGCGTCCAAACCCCAAAGCTGTGCTTTGGAGCTGTTCGCAGTTACTAACTGCGAACAGCATATAAGACAAACTAGATGTTCGCAGTTAGTAACTGCGAACAGCTATTTTGTCTTATATGCTGTTTGCAGTTACTAACTGCGAACAGACCTGATCTACAAAATCAGATCAGTTTCTGTTTTTCGTAAAATCCCATTTCTCAAACCCTACTTCACTCGACATTTCCACCTTCTCCCTCTAAAACCATTGATTCATTTCATCAAATCGTGCAATCCTCTTTGAATTTGGCACTTCAAAATTAGTGTGGGATACTATAGCTTGCGCAAAGGTAAATTTTTTTGTGTTTTTTTTGTGTATATTTGGATTTTAGGGTTTTAACCAAATTTGTTTATTTTTTCTAATGTAGGTTTCTAGTTGTTAAATCAAGACTAATCTTAATCATCCATAAGCATTGAAGGTAATTTCTAATTGTTTTTATAGCTTTATGTTGGATTTTGAAGTAATGTTGTTGTATTATTTGAATATTATTAGAAAATGTTGATGTTGATGTTGGTATTAGAAATGTTATTTGTGAACTTATGAATTGATTTATTATTTGGATTATGTGTATTATATATGTATGAACTTAGCTACATTATGGATTTGAATAATTTGTAGACCAAAAAAGATTATAATCAAATGAATATAATGTACTTGTATGGACATGAGTTGATGTTGATGTTGATTTTCTTTGTATTAATGTAGAAAATGGCATCATTTCGCGTCACTATAGTATGTTTTTGGAATGGTTGTATTAGAGAAAATAATGGCAAAGTTCATTATGTTGGGGGAAGACGTAAGTTGTTTGCTTGCAATTCGAACATGGATTTGAACCACTTTAGACGTTTTATATCTTCTAAGATTGGATTGGACCCTACTAGAAGTACCGTAAATATAAGTTTTAAATATGCCTTGAGTGGAGAATTTATTGCCTTTCCTGTTGAGGATGATGAGGCTAAGATGCGATGTGGGAGCATTCAAAGTCCACCCAAATTCCCTCTTTGGAGTTATACGTAGAAGAAGTACCATTAGGGAATGTAGTTGCTTCTAATCCAACTCCTACCCCTATGCCTATATTAACTCAGGAAATTGTAAATCCCGTCGTTTCTTCCGCATCTTGTATTTTTTCTCAACCCCCTACGAATCAAGTTCCAATTGATTCAATGGTTAACTTAGGAGAAATTGCTGAGATGGGACCTTGGGATGATGAGAATGAGAGTAATGAGCTTATTGACGATCTTTCTGAGGACGATGTGGATGTTGATGAGGATGCGCTAGCAAATGACATGACTCTAGGCAACATTCCTACAATCACTTCTCCTACACCTTATGCCCTCTGTCCACCTTTAAACGAGTATGCGGAGGACAAATCATGGAGGACTTGGGCTTGTGATACCACATACACCGAACAGGGAGAGTTTGAGAAGGGTATGATGTTTGATAACAAGGAATCGTTGTTGGAAGCTATCAGAGTGTATCATATTGGGAGAAATGTGGAGTACAGAACGGACACCTCGAACCAAACTGTCCTTTCCTTGAAGTGCAAGCGGGGTTGTTCGTGGAAACTTAGAGCTACGTTTGACTCTAATTTATCTTCATGGCGTATTGTTACTTATAAGGGTAAGCACGGTTCTTGTGTATTGGGTAGTGACAGTGTGTCGGCTGGACACATTCACCTGACATCTTGGAAGCAGCACATTACGCACCTGCTGCGCTTACGATGACCCAATTTGTAAGTCTTCATTTGCATTTATTTGATTAAGTTGCCAATTAAATAATAAAATGTTACATTATCTAAATATTAATTGCAGGCAGAAGGTGCGGCAGACGTGATGCGGTACAGCCAGGAGGAGCCGGTGAGGGAGATTGCGCATGGCATGCTCTTCGGCTCGCAGTTCCAGCACTTCATACCGGAAGTCGCTACACAACACTCACCAACTACCTCCCATACGCACATGGCTTGCTCTCCTTCTTATGACTACCATTTGAAGGAGATGGATCATTCATATCCCGTTGACGCTGTGGGGACCTCGCAGGCTGGGCCATCACAGCCATCACAGTACCAGTCCCCTCCACTGCCAGAGCGTCACGCGAACGCCTCTTACTATCGTAGGAGGCGAAGGAGACCAACTCAGTTGGATAAGGTAGATGAGGGTTCGTGAGCGTTAACGATTACCTTTTGTGTATTTGGATCGACTATGTACATATATATATTTTAATTGACTTGTATATTTCACACATTTGTATATATTTTGTTGTATATACATGTTTAATCATGCCGCCTTAAAGATACATCGACTTGTAATTACCTATTCTAATGTCTCTAGTGCAATTACAACAAACAACTCAAAAATAAAGGAAAAAAAAATTATTTAGCTGTTCGCAGTTACTAACTGCGAACAGCTATAAAAGAAAAAATAGTTGTTCGCAGTTAGTAACTGCGAACAGCTGTTTTGTCTTTTATAGTTGTTCGCAGTTAGTAACTGCGAACAGCTGTTTTGTCTTTTATAACTGTTCGTAGTTAGTAACTGCAAACAGCTTCAAACCATAGGTCTGGGGTTTTCACGCTTAGTTTTGGAAAAAGTTTGAATAATCGTTTATTCAATTAATTTTTTTTTTTCGCTCACCTTTTTCAAAAATTCTCACAAGTCGTGCACCTGTTCACGGGCCATATGAGTCTGGCCCAATTTGGCGATTAGGCTTGTCTTATTTCCAAAAACTTAGTTTTCCTAGACCTTTGTTATTAAATATCTTAGGTGTTAGTTAATTAAGTTAAGTGATTATTTTTTAATTAAAACCTAAAAACTAATTTTTTTTAATTAAATGGTAGAATGGTATTACGGAATTGATGGGTAGTTAACCAACTATTATTCTTTTATAAAAGGGTTTAATTTATTAGGTTGTTTACAAGTGCAATTTCTGAAAATTTTTAAGTGATTACTTTAATTTTCTTCCTTTTCTTTCCTAGCTATTATTATCTATAAGATTGCTTATAAATGAAAGAATGATTTGGCTTGAATGGTTGCCTTTCTCATTAGGAGTAATGTCAATATATATAATATTACAATCTATACTTTAGGAAACTAAATATTTACCTAATATTCTACACAATCATATTGATTATATAAAATATTCTAGTAATCAAAAGATATTATTCTAACACACCCCCGCAGTCGAATCGGGAGGTTTACAGACGCTGAGATTGGAACGAAAATCATCAAATAATACTTGAAGAAGACCTTTGGTGAAAATGTCAGCAATCTGATAACGAGTTGGAACATGAAGCACCCGAACATCACCGAGTTTAACTTTTTCACGAACAAAGTGAATGTTGATCTCAATATGTTTAGTGCAATAGTGATGCACTGGATTACCAGCCAAATAGACGACACTAACATTGTCACAATAGACAAGAGTAGTTGTAGCAATAAGACAGTGAAGCTCAAGAAGTAAATTGCGAATCCAACAAGTTTCAGAAACAGCATTAGCAACACTACGATATTCAGCCTCAGCACTAGATTTGAAAACAGTAGGTTGTCGTTTGGCGGACCAAGAAATTAAATTATCACCCAGAAAAACACAGTAACCAGAAATAGAGCGGCGAGTGTCAGGACAGCCACCCCAATCAGCATTGGTATAGGACAAAAGAGTCAAAAGATTAGAATGATACAACTGCAGACCATAGTGAATAGTACCTTTGACATAGCGAAGAATGCGGTGAATAGCAGCCATATGTTCAATTCTAGGATCATGTATATAAAGGCAAACCTGCTGAACAACATATGAAATATCTGGGCGAGTGAAAGTACGATACTACAAAGCACCAGCCAGTCTACGATACAATGTAAATCATCACAAAAAGTACCAGCATTAGCACAAAGTTTGCCGGATGTAGCAACAGGTTTACATTGAGACATGCCAGCCTTTTCAAGAATTTCAGAGGCATACCGCTGTTGAGAAAGAAAGAGGCCCGTAGATGTACGATTAACAGCAATTCCCAAAAAATAATTAAGAGGACCCAAATCCTTCATAGCAAACTCAGAGCTAAGTTTGGACATAAGAGACTCGCGGAGTAAATCAGAAGAAGCCGTAAGAATAATATCATCCACATATAACAGCAGATAAGCAACATCAGAACCATGACAGTAAAAAAAAGAGAATTATCAGAAATGTTGTTAGAAAAACCAATAGTAGTCGCAAAAGTGGCAAACCGGTGGTACCAAGCACGAGAAGCCTGTTTGAGACCATAAAGAGATTTACGAAGAAGACAAACATGATCAGGACGAGTAGGATCACGAAAGCCCAGAGGCTGATGCATGTAAACAGTCTCAGTCAAGTGACCATGAAGAAAAGCATTCTTAACATCGAGCTAATGAATAGACCAAGACCGGGAAAGGGCAATACTTAAAACAATGCGAATAGAGGCAGGTTTCACAATCGGGCTAAAAGTTTCATCACAATCAATGCCTTCCCTTTGAGATTTACCATCACCAACAAGACGCGCTTTATAGCGCTCAAAAGAACCATTGGACTTGGTCTTGACACGAAACACCCACAAAGTGTAATTCCCCAGATTTAGCTTGAAAAAGGATTGATGGACTATTCATATCAACAAGGTGCATCTTCTTTTCATGGGAGCTCATTTGCTAAAAACTCCACAGTTAAGCGTGCTTGGTGTGGAGCAATCTTAGGATGGGTGACCTCCTGGGAAGTTTTCCTGGGTGTGCACGAGTGAGGCCAAAGTGCACTGGAAAGACTTGTGTTGGTTTGTGGGGCTAGTCTACAGTCTTCATGAGTAGTCACCGGTGGCCCGTTGGGCCGGGGTGTTACAAATGGTATCAGAGCAACCTTGCGACCGTGGCTGATAGTGTTCAGTGCATCTAGCGGGGGAAAAGATCCTGAAGTTACGGTCCAACGAATACGTTGTATTCTTAAGTGGGGGTGAGTGTAATACCCCAGATTTAGCTTGAAAAAGGATTGATAGACTATTCATATCAACAAGGTGCATCTTCTTTTCATGAGAGCTCATTTGCTAAAAACTCCACAGTTAAGCGTGCTTGGTGTGGAGCAATCTTAGGATGGGTGACCTCCTAGGAAGTTTTCCTGGGTGTGCACGAGTGAGGCCAAAGTGCACTGGAAAGACTTGTGTTGGTTTGTGGGGCTTGTCTACAGTCTTCATGAGTAGTCACCGGTGGCCCGTTGGGCCGGGGTGTTACACAAAGACCGAATGATATTAGCATTAGGAGGACGAGGTACCAGATCCCAAGTGTGATTCTCAATTAAGGCATCAAATTTCTCTTGCATAGCTAATTTCCTGTTCGGGTCACGAAGAGCATGGAGAGGAGATTTGGGTAAGGATGAAAAATAAACGGATAAGGCTTGGGAGTAGTATTTGGGGTTAGGTTTGAAAATACCATGTTTACTACGTGTAACCATGCCGGGTGGTGAGGGTAGAGGTGTGGTAGGGGAAGAAAAGGAGGAAGAATTGGATTGGCAAGGTGCTGGGCTGCGTGAGGCCCAGCAGAGGTAAAAGATGAGGGGAGAAGAGGGGTTGGGAGTGCAGCTGGGCCGAAAATTTAAGCAAGCCCAGAATTGGATTGGAAGCAGGGAGAGGATTCTGATGGGCTTAAGGGATCAACAGGCCCAATAGTAAACTAGGGTGAGCAGGGGCAGGTTGCTGATGGGCTGGAGGAAGGGAAGGATGCTGATAGGCTTAGTGAAGAAATAGGCCCAGTTGGTTGCTGTTGCTGGGTAGAGGAGGAGTGGATTGATAGGCTGGGCGCAGGAGCAGGCAATAGGAGGGATTTGTTTGGGTTGTTTTGAGCAAACGAAGGGGAATATTATCATCTAAGAATTGGTAGTTTTGGGGAGACGGTGAAGGAGATTGAGAAAAAGAAAAAGTGGCCTCATCAAATAGAACATGTCAAGATATAATGATTTTACGGAATGAGAGATAATAGCACTTGTAACCTCTATGAGAAGACGGGTATCCTTAAAAGATATATGGGGCGGAATGTAGGTGGAGTTTGTGGATAGTAGTAGAGGGAAAGAGATGAAAACATAAACACCCAAAAACCCGTAGATGAGTATATGTAGGAGACTTACGATAAAGAAAGTGAGTGGGAGTGAGATTGCCAAGAAGTTTAGAAGGGAGAATACTAAGGAGATAAGTAGCCGTGTTTAAGGCGTGAGGCCAAAAAGACGGAGGAAGGGAAGCATGACACGAAAGAGTACGAATTATGTTATTGATGGAGCGGATTTTGCGTTCGGATTTGCCATTTTGAGAAGATGTGTAAGGATAAGAAAAACGAAGAGTATTGCCCCGACTAGTACAAAATTGATGAAACATATTATTCTCAAATTCACCCTCGTTATCACATTGGAAAGATTTTATATTAAGCTCAAATTGGGTATTAACAAAAGTATTGAAATTCACAAACACATCATAAGCTTGAGATTTGCAAAATAAAGGAAAAGTCCACAAAAAATTAGTATAATTATCAAGAAAAAGAACTTAATATTTATATCCCCAAGGACTAGAAATAGGAGATGTCCACAAATCACTATGAACAATATCAAAAGGCTTAAAGCTCATAAACATAGAATTAACAAAAAGTAATTGAATGTGTTTCCCTAAAGGACAAGAATGACAAACAAAATGAGGATCTTTATTACATTGAATTAAACGAGAAGAATACAAGGAATTTAAAACCGCATTGCCCAGATGTCCTAAACGGAAATGCTAAATACTAGAAGAAAAAACGGAAAAAGCTGATGATGTTGAGGAAGTATGAGAAGCTCCATATGTAGATGGGAAAGGATAAAGATCACCCGTACTATTAGACCTCAGAACGATGCTCCCCGTGGCCAAATCCTTCACAGAAAATCCAAAAGGATCAAATTCAACGGAAACCATATTAGCATGAGTAAATTTACAAACAGAAATAAGGTTTTTAATAAGTTTAGGTGCATGTAAGACACTTTTGAGGGTAAGAGATTTTTGGGAGGAAGGAAAAGAAATATGCCCGTGACCAAGAACATCAAATAACTGTTACCGACAACAATAGCATTAGTGAATTGATGTTTTAAAGGAAAATAAGGAAGTAAAGTACCTTGAGATTGAGTCATGTGGGATGTGACACCGGTATCCATGTAAAATTGCTCATCCGGAGGAGACAAAGAGAGAGTGTTCATGGCATGATCGATGTCCGTAGGAATATAATTCATAGAAGTACTAGTCCCGGTGTGATAACTTTGTGCCGGTCGCGGACCAAGAAGACCAGCAGAAGGTGCATTGCTTTGAGAAGAGGGAGCCCAAGGTGTAGTGGGAAAGGGAGCAGCAGGTTGGGCCCAAGACTGTCCGGCCCAGTAATGCCAAGAAGGGGAGGAATAAGAGGGAAAGAAGGGTGGGCCAGAAGAATTTCTGTTGGGCCGAGAAGGGAAAGTAAAGTTGGGCCTGGGATGCTGCTGCCAGTGGCCAGAATGACTGGCAGAGCCAGGGTGGTTGCCACGGTGGGTCTGGCCACCACGACGAGAGTGACGATGGCCACCACGGTGGTGGGGAGGGTCGCGGTTGCTAAAATGAGCAGAATTTTTTGAAAAAGAACGTTTTTTTGTGGTAATAAGGACCGAATCTTGAGTGGGAGAATTGTGTTTATGGTTGAAACGCTCTTCCAATTCTAACATAGAACGAAGAATATCAAAAGAGGGAATGGGATTCATATGTTGAACCAAAGACCGAAAAGTTTTGTATTCCGAAGTCAAGCCATGAAGAACTTGGAGAGCCAATCGATTATCGGTGATGGAAGTGCCAAGATTAGTAAGAGAAATAGCAATAGTTTCAAGTTCATTGCAATAAGATTTCACATTGGGAAAAGTGGATAGAAAAATGTCATTAAATTGAGACTCAAGATGAAGAATTCGATAGGTCTTATTATTTTGAAAATTGCTCTCAAGACGAGTCCAAGCATCAAAGGCACGATCATCGGGACGAACTATGGATTGAAGGAGAGATGGACTAATAGAGCCATAAATCCTTGTGCGAACAATGTCATCAAGACGTTGTCATTCGGAATCTTTAGAAACTAATGCTTTAGAGGAGCCATCGGGAAGAATGTGAGAACCCACAAGGTAAGCTCTACAATGAAGCTTGAATAAAGTGACCCAAGTATGAAAATTGGAACCATCTTCATCAAGTTGGATAGGCACGCATGTTTTAATGTTAATAACCAAAGTGGCGGGATGAACTTTTGTGGGACATTCCATGGAGAGGTGGCGGCAAGGGTAGTGGAGAAGGAAGAAGGAAGAGGTAAGAAAAGTGGGAAGCAAGAAACCTAGGCAAATGATACCATGAAAGAATGATTTGGCTTGAATGGTTGTCTTTCTCATTAAGAGTAATGTCAATATATACAATATTACAATCTATACTTTAGGAAACTAAATATTTACCTAATATTCTACACAATCATATTGATTATACAAAATATTCTAGTAATCAAAAGACATTATTCTAACAATAAAAACTCTTGTTTTCCATAAAAATAATGTTTATAATTATATTTGCAAAATTAAAAGTCTCTCCTTCTTCTTCCTTCTTTTTTCTTGAGCCGGAGGACTCTTTTGACCGCGCTCTCCTTTATGGTTATGAGTTGCCACCGTCATTCCCTCCTCAGACCTTGTCCATAGTTTCTTATGAGCGGGATACATTGGGTAGGATGATGATGATGTGTTTTATAACAAATTGAAAATAGTTAAATTTATTGATAACATAATAGATTTTGAAAACTAACAATTACAATTTATTAGTGAAAACCATTTTTTATGGATAGTGAAGTTTGGGAATGAATATTAGAGTGTTGATTCCAAATGGTGAATGTATGATGGTTCTAGTAACTTTATTCATCTCCCTAGTTTTAAATATTGGGTTGAATCGTTGAAGTGTAATTTTAATTTTATTTAAAAATAAGAGGGTTATTAGGCATTTTCATGATGTTAATTGTAATTTGACATATTATTTTCGTATGATTTCGTGATATCGTCTAGTGTTTATGTTTTAATTACTTAAAAGATCTGTATTATGGAGAATAATAATTTTTTTTCAAAGTCTTATAGAATATGTAAAGGTATGTTTTATTTATGAATAATACAGTCTACAACAACATTCTAATTCTAAGTTTTATACTCGATCAATTATTCTTATACTTATGTTAAATAATGTTTGAATAATGTTCATTCAACTTCATGTTCGAATTGTATATAAATAGTTTTGGTTTACTATCAATATACTTTAATATTTTTGTTACTTATTTAAATTTCACCATTCCAAAAGTATAATATAGTCACACGATATAATGTTGTTTTCTAGAAAAATACATATAAAATCTAAATTATTATGAAGTTCATCACAAAAACAAATACATTTAATATAATCATTAAGTTCTAATCCATTAAACAAAACTAGTTCGAAATAGTAAAATTATGAAGAACTATGCATCACCATCAACAATTGTAATTAAAAAAGGAAAATTTACTTCTAAAAATCCTACCTTTAGGTGCTCTTTTTTTTAAATTCAATCTTATCATTATTTTTCTAAAATATGATCGGATCACATTTTTCAAGGGACAAATGACCTTTTACCGGTTGAACATGTTCACATTTGACCCAAAAAAAGTTTATTAAGCCACATGTTAAGTCAAAAGGTTAAAGAAGTTTTAATGGAAGCTTTTTGTTGGGAAAATGTCAAATATTAGGACGTCAAAATTTAGGATTCGGGAAAATGAATGCAAGAACAGCAGCTAAAATTTAATCATGTATTTGTTAGCTATTACTAACAACGAAGAAACACATGATTAAATTTCAGCTGCTCTTCTTGCATTCATTTTCCCCAAATTCTAAACTATAACCTCCCAATTAATCATAGCAAACAATGAAACCGGTCAAATAGAAAAATTTTTTGTTCAATGATAGTCCTTTGTTTGTTGTTACTAAAAGCGAACAAAATAGTTGACTTTTTACTATTTTCTTTTTATTCACTATTAGTAACAGCAAAAAAACTCTTACCTCAGCTTCGGACTAAAAATATTTAGTTTGAAATTAAATTTTTTTTTCAACTTAGCTTTTAATTTATTTTTTAAAAGAACTTTATTTATTTCAAATTTTCAAGGCAACTCACACATAAAAGAGTAGAAGTCCAAAGTAAGTAATTGTGGACTTGACTTGGTATTAAAGTTGTTGGAAGCTACCTTTAATGACTCCAGAAAATTCAATGGGCTATTTACTCTCATCATAAATCCAACTCCTATATTTCAAACAAACTAAATCTACGACAACGAGTGGGACCCATTAATCTTTGAAAATTAGTACCTTTAATATTGCTATATTGGTCTCTTAAATGAAATTTTTATATTTTTAATTCTATCAACACATTTATTTTTTTTATCATTTATTTACACTTTTCTTCTATTTTTCATAAGTCACATAATTTTACTCACTTTTACTTTTTTTTCTTAAATTGCTCAAATTTTATTCTCAAAACAAATGCAAAGGAGTACACCCTCTAAACAAAGAGAAAAATAGTGATTTTTTTTTTAAAAAAAATAGATATTGATAATAAATGAATAGAGAGAATAAATTGTATAAATAAAATTTAAAGAGAGTTAAAATATGTGGATGAGACTAAAAGAAGTAATGGGCCATTATCCAAAAATAAAATGAAGCAAAATGAGCGGAAAGAGGTGTTCATTCGGTTATCCGATCAATTTCAAATCACACATTTTGAGTCCATTCAAAATCAAGTTTTATGTCCTAATTAATTTTTACATAATTGTAAATTCGTTTTTAAGTCGGGTCTAATTACACGATTGGCTAAATATCAAGTTATCCGGTCTGATTTGAACACTTCTATAAGTTAAACATGCCAAATGAGTAGGACATAGGGAGTATACCCCCTACCATTCCCATCAACTTAAGTTGTATAAATAAGGTGTTTCTTTACTCTAAGCTCCTCACAAGCTCCAACAAGCTCTAATCTTGATCAATATTTGTTTTGTTTAGTGGTTTTAATTAAGCTAAAAATGGGTCAGGGAAGAGGCAGTGCAAGAGTAAGCTTAGGTTTGGTTGTCGGAGTAGCAATGCTCTGCTTGTTGGCTCAAATGCAGCCTACTCTTGCTGCTTTGTACACTGTTGGAGGTCCTTCTGGCTGGACTTTTAATGTCCAAAATTGGCCTAGAGGCAAGCCCTTTAAGGCTGGTGATATTCTTGGTAAGCCATCTTTCTTCTTCATCTTTCTTTCTTGATTTTAACATATTGGAAAAGTTGTGTACATATATTAATTTGCATGTTTAAATGGCATTTCCATCCTTTAAATATCCAACCCGTCTTATATGAGACCGTCTCACATTCTCAAGGTGAGACAAACTCAAAACAAAAAACCCATAACCAAAAGTTTATATTATTGGGCTATTTAGCCCAAGTACGGAGATCGTCTAACGGTGAGACTGTCTCATATAAGAATTTATATTAAATATCATTTTCGTATTTACCCAAAGTATTTCATTTGACTTTTCACCTTTTTTAGGTGATCAAATTGAACTACATGTGAAAGAAAAAGAGTACAGATATTTTAGGCTATTAATTTAGCCTATTAATGACAAGGCTATAAGTTAGATAACTCATTCTATATTTAGCTAATTCAAGATATATACAAATATTTCAAATTCTATAATATTTCAAAGCCTATCATGAACAATTTACATCAATTTTTGATTTGAATGTACTCCTTATATGAAAATATTTTTATTTGAATATTCGAATTAAAAATGTAATTCTATTTCAAAGTGAGACTTCTAGTAATAGCACACTTTTGAAGCTTGCTGAAAAGTTTCTTACTCCTTTACTCAACATTTTAGTAAAATTTTTTTAGAATATTTAATTTTTTGGATTTATATTGGATCCAAATGATGTACCTATATAACATTGTTAATGCACATATACTGATCAATTATATAGGCATGTTTGGCGCAAGGTAGACCTAGATGTAGTTTCGATTATAGTTGTTAGATATCTAAATGTCCAATTAGCCATGTAAATTGATATTGTTTGATAAAAATCACGGGTTATAGTAACTGTAAATAATAATTTTGAGAAAAATAAAAGAAAATCTTAAACAACTATTTTTGATAATGAAACACTATAAGTTGTAAGTAACGTAATAGGCTAACAGCTACATGTACCATTACACACTAGTTAAACAACTACTTAATCTGCAATAATTTAGCGTCATTAAACCACTAACATCTAATTTTGTGGAATATGGCTTTTGGCTTATATGAGCAAAATTATAATTTAAGAGAAGAGGCGAGTATTAAGAGAAACTTTTGTCGGTGATGCGGTGTATGAACCCCTTAATGATGGCTGAAAGTATGGGGGAAGAAAGTGAAAAGTGAACATTTTTAAGTGGAGAACACAATGAGGTCAAAAGCAGACCCACCTCAACCACCAAACATAGAAACTACTCCTATTATCGAGAAAATGATGAAAACATTGAAAAATAGAACATCAATAATTTTAACTATGGTTTTATACTTTTATTTAGAAAAGAGAAAATTGACGGATTTGATACCTAAACTATTTACTATTAATAGATAAATAAAATATATTAATTATTAATGAGTTGAATTTTATTTTATGTACCGAGTAATTATCGAGTAAGTAGATTTACCTAAGCTTATTTTACATGTTTCACTCTTACAAATTAATTATATTATATATTTATTGTTAATGTTAATGTTTTTTATTTCATTGTTTATATATTTTTATTTGTGTCAAAATAATATTTATTATATTTTTATTCTAATTATTTAAATTATTAATATTAAAAACTAATAATATAATTGTTTAATAAAAAAATTGTAAAAGCTAACTGAAACATATGGATGGCGACAAAAATGTGTCACATTTTGGTCATAGGCAAAGACTGTCGCCAAAACAGTTTTGGCGATAGGACGGCGGCGACTTGCCTGTCGCGGTATATATTTATTTTTTATAGCGTACATAAGTTTAAAGTTATTGTTGTCACTATACCCGGTTTGAAAAATTATCGTGAATAATACAATTTTTTTTATTAATTTTCCTACAATAATACCAATTATTGATTAACCATGAATAATACCAACTTAGGGGGTATATTCCTAAATACCAACTTAGGGGTATTTTCCTAAATACCAACTTTAGGTAATTAATAAATTTACCAATTTTTTGTCTTATAATCCACCTATAATTTGATTTTTAATATGTTAGAGATTTTTTAGGAAAACACCTCTTTAAGTTGATATTATATATGGTTAATCAATAGTTGGTATTATCGTAGGAAAATTAACAAAAAATTGTATTATTTATGGTAATTTTTTCATAATAATATAGTCATGTGATAACTTGTTACGTGGAATATGAATATCAGCATTCAACTATGCAAGAAATGCACACAATGTTGTGGCAGTAACCAGTAGGGGGTTCAACAGCTGCACAGCACCAAAAGGGTCTAAAGTGTACCAAACAGGAAGGGACAGGATCAGATTGAGCAGGGGTGTTAACTATTTCATCTGCACTTTTCCTGGACATTGTAAGGGTGGTATGAAGATTGCTGTTAATGCTGCTTAAACTCTCAACTACTTCTCATATTAATTGCTTGTCAGCTGCTACTTATTGTATGTTTGTGGGAGTCTATTGGGCTTATAATTTAGTTATTAGGGTGTGTCTGTGTGTCCTTTATGTGTGTTTACTTAATCCAACACATAAAGGAAACTAATAAGAGATTGAATGATGTAAAAGGATGACAATTTCCATTTTTCCTAGGAATTTTGTTGGCTATGTTAAGGATTAAGTTTGTGATATTATGTTATGTGTGCTATTTGAAAGACTTAGTGGGTGCAAAGAACATGAATAGTTTTTTTTTTTAATGTTAAGTTTATACGTGTGCGGTTTTATGGTCAGGTTGATGTACTAGTTTTAATTCAATTAAGAGCAAATGTATCGACTATCGTATCAAATAAGTCGATCACAGGGAGGACGTTCCAACTGCGTAGAGCATTGATTAAGAATGTTATGCAATGACACTCAGAAATGATCAAAAACTAATGCAGGCAATAGTCGGTATCATCTTCGTTCTAATTTGTCATTTCATGACACGAGATATGTAACATCCCGGCCTCATCAAACTACTGCTGACTAACTATGGTGACTGTAAATTGACCTTACAAATGAACACAAGTTTTTTCAGCGCTCTTTAGCCTCATGGGTAGTCAATCAATAGTTTTCTCAACTCGGGGTATAACACTCACCCCACCTCCACTTAAGAATGCTACGTCCGCATAACACTCTGATCACATCAGACCGCCAGTGACTACCCACGGTGGCTATAGATTGTTGCCATAGACCAACACAAGTTCCTTCAGCGCACTTTGCTCTCACTCTTACGCACTAAAATTTATCTCAGGAGGTCAACCATCCTAAAATTGCTTCAAACTAAGTACGCTTAACTGCGAAGTTCTTACCAAATGGACTCTATGGAAAAGAAGATGCACCTTGTTGACTCTATGAAGTCATATGAATTTCCTTTTGTTCATATTCGACTGCTTGAGCAGATTTCAAATATACTCGATGCTTGTATTCGACACTTTTGAAACAAGTTACACGAGCAGGACTAGTCGCCCATGTTCAGTCTGGGTTGGTGCGGGTTTTAGAGCCATTCTTTAAATCAATTATATAGGTAGAATTCACGCATCACTAATTAGAAAATTTGAAAACAATAAGACAAAAAATCAGAAAAAGGAACAAAATAATACAACTTTCAACTTATTTCCAAAACTAAGCGTGAAAATCCCAAATTTATGGTTTAGGTTTGTTCGCAAATTACTAACTACGAACAGATAGCTGCACAAATATGCAGCAGCTTCATTTCCTTCTCATTTTCCTATTTTTCAAAGCCCTAGCTGTTCGCAGTTACTAACTAACTGTGAACAGGTCAAAAAAAAGTCAAAGTTGTTCCCAGTTATTAAGTGGGTACAGCTAGTTTGTTTTTTTTGACCTGTTCGCAGTTACTAACTGCGAACAGCCCCAGACCACAGATTTAAAAATTGCACGCTTACTTTGGAAATAAGTTGAAAGTTGAATTATTTTGTTCCTTTTTTGATTCTTGTCCTAATGTTTTCAAATTTTCTCACTAATATGTCCTAATATGTGTTTCATTCCATTACAAGGCTATGATATCCCTTGTTGGAAAATCAAGAGTATGTTAGGAATATCCCTAAATGCTTAAATTTTAAGATGCAATGAGACGATTTTTAAAGGGTTTGAATTCCTGATCCATTAATGAAAGCGAAAGAAAGTTGGTGAGCTCTAGGGGCGACGTGCTCGTTCAAGCTCGCATGTTTTTGTGAGGTTGAAACTTCTAGGAATTATTTTAGGTATTGTGCTAGTTTGAGCACATGCACACCCGTTCTAGTACACCTAGACCTATGTATGTTCGTGATGCTATGATGTGTTTGATTGAGACGTGTGTCATCATATGCAACTGTATATTTGTATATTCGTGTAGATGTACACGTAAGAATGAGATAGTTACATGATCAGTTCTCTATAAAATGGGCATTAAAAATTAGAAAAATACTCACTTTCTCTCATACACATGTTACAAATAAGAAACTTTTTAATCTATCGTTTTCTTCTTTCTTTATTCATTCAAACACAAGATTATTTTAATTACAAATAAGAAATTTTGGTCGCGCTCTTCTTTATGGGTATGAGTTGCCGCCGTCCTTCCCACTTCAGACTCTGTCCATAGTTTTTCTATGAGCGGGATACACTGGGTAGGATGATGATGATGATGATTAATGTTAAGAATACTGTAGGATTGTAGGATTTTACAAATAAACTTAAATATGCTTAAATATTTAGTACCTTATATTAATTATTTATAGTTGTTGAGAATCGAACCTCTCTTGCAAGATGAAAGAAAATCTTTCAACCACTAAATTAACCCAAAAAAGTTTTAGGCAAATTGAGAGGAGAAAAAGTACTATATGTTAGGATCAACTTGAGAATACATTATGTGTACCCGTCAAAGTTTGATATGGCCCAAAATTAACATGAAATCCAATTGGAAATTAGTGGGTCATAACTCATAACTCGAAAATTTTGACATGTAACCAAGGAAATGACCTGTCCGAAAAGATCGTAAAAAATTGGATCATCAAACCCGATCTAAACTCGAATGAGACCGTTTTGACCCGTTTTCAATTTTTCGTCATCATTTTTAATTCCACATCATTATTATTGGTGGCGATCCACTCTATTTCTAGTTAACTTTCATATTTTAAGTCAACGTTTCTTTATTGTAACTAAACTAAATAATTGGTTCTTTTTTTAAGAAAATATTTTCTTCAAAAATAATAAATTATTATATGTATATTTTTTAAAAATAAAAATTTTACCCATTGAGTTGACCCGCCCGACCCAAATCAGCAAAACAAAACCCTAAAATTAACTCGACTGAAAGTAATCCAACATGAAACTCGTGTGTCCGATCATTTTGACAGGGTTAATATGTAATTACTAATTATGTCCATTTAGGGAGTAAATCTTGCATTTCCAAACTAATCTAGATACTTTGTTCCTTGATATTAGACTCAAGAAGTTCTCCCTTGATGAATTTATAGGGGCGACTACTACTGCTCGAGTGAGATCTACCCTTGAAATTAAAGGGTGTGCATAATTATATGATTTGAAAGATTCAAGATTTGATTTTAAACACTAGATAATCGATCATTTTTTAAAATTAAATAATTTAGGACGGATATTTTGTTTTTCAACCGAATATCATGTCCAAAATATTTGAATATTCGATTTTGAATTTAAAATAAAAAAAAAACTCTAAAAAGCAAAACCATTAAATATTACATTTACCAACTACAACTACGTTACATAACTTATCAAATATTGGTTAATTTAGGCTTTTGAACATAAATCATATTGCCAAAATAATTTGTTTTTCAAACCACAAAAAGAATTTTGATTAAAGAAAAAGAAGTGAGATTAAATATTTGTATTTACAAAGCATATAGATTTGTAAAAAAATAAAAAAAAATAAAACCGAATAGCCAACATACAAGTCAAAGTAACTTGAGTATCTAATTTTATTCAAATCAAATAACTATTTTTACTATTTGAAAAACCAAATATCCAAATAGAATATAATCTGATTTTAAACACCACTACTTGAAATCATACCAATTATTATCTTACCATTTATCACGGGAACATGTCATATGCAGTGTTTTATAAACAAATAAATAGAATTTATAATTGAACCAATTATCTTGGACTATAAAGATTGTAATGGAAAGATTCAAAGAACCCTTTAAAAATCCCGGAACCAAAAAACCTGTCATTTGCTGCATTGCGTAAAGAATGTTTAGTTTAGATGTGACTGCTATTAACTTGACTTGTAATTGCAAATAATAAATGGTTTGAAAAAAAGAGTAAGACGCACACTATATGGATAAGAAAGACGGAGTATATAATAAAATAGTGCGGTAAAGTTAGAAACAAAGAAATACCTTTTGTTATGGTCATATGGGACTTGTTCCACGTTGGTTGTATCTGCAATTAGTATGGGATTCATAGGCAGATGAGCTCTCTCACCTACCAAACTAGTCTTTTGGGTGAGCTCCTATGTTTGTCCTCTAACACCTTTCAAGTGAATGTTTCATGTACCTTTCAAATGAGTATCGACCAATCGTAGAAATTGAAAAAAAGAGATGAAAACTGAAATGAGTTCATTCTGAACAAACCTAGCAAGTCTGACAAAGAGGGGATTCCTAGTTTCTGGTAGGATTTCAGCAATGAGATCCTTGTGTCCTGGCTTCGGAACCACCATAGACGGAATGATGCGATGTCATTCATTCCTTTCTGTAAAGAAGAATGCAGTCAGTCATTAGCTCAATACTTCAATATGGATATGGATATGTGACAAAATCACTCACACCATTGCGAAGGAGCAAGGATATACTGCATCTTGGAAGGATTCACTTGAGCGGCACCTTAGCCATGAATCAACTCTCTCTCATCCCTTGTTCATCAGTGGCTCCGTCACTGTTGCGTTCTTCGGTCCTTCGCTGGTGATAACTGCAGTATACAGAATTAAGGCTGCTTAAGAAGACAAACATAGGAATTACTTGGCAAGAATAGTACGTACCGTGTATTTGGTTCTTTACTTCAGAGAGGAAACATAGTAACAAGAAACGATATTTGGATTTAGCATATCCAAATTTGCAAGCAAGAGCCAAGAGATGAATCCTGAGAGACTAATGCACAAGAAACAAGGTTGGAATACAGTATGAAGATATCCTGATGACTCTGAAACACGTGCAGATTATTTAGAACAAGATTACACAGCAGGACAATGAACAAAATCAAGAAAAAGGTAAAGAAAAGAATATGTTGAAAACACAGTATTTTTTAACTTTTTGAGGAAGCAGAGAAACAAAACTAAGGTGCTTGATCATTTTAAGAACCAAAAAACCTTCCAAGGTATCAAGAAAGATCTATATATACAACACCGAATGCACTGGTCATTGTCACCGTTTTTAGGTAAACACATAATTATTCGAAGTATAGTTCTTGCAGGTAGCAATTTATCTCATCATGGCTGAACAAAGGCAACCATTCCGCTTCAGGCTCCCTTGGTTAGCAGCTCCACAGCCAGCACCAGCTGCTCCTCGTCCCAGCCAAGAAACGGAACCAACATCTCAGAGAGCACCAGCTGCTCCACGCACCAGCCAAGCAACCCAAGCGCCACCACAGCCAGAAGGTCCTCCAGTGCAGCGCCCCCCTTTCCGCCCAGCAAGATCTGCCCCGGTGCAAACCCCACCACCACCAGAAATAGTAAGGGCTGAGCCCCAGTCATCATCATTGCAAGGCAAGTCGAAGCCAACTTCACAACCCCCAGAGGCCAGACCATCCCGCGGGTCACCAGGATCGCCATCACACACTATATCTCAGGTACAGGATACCTCCCGACGAACTTCTCCAGCTCAGGTGAGTTCCAAACTCCAAGAAGCAGCCAAGGTGCCACCACAGTCCCCTTTTTCAACATTTGGAAGTACCCTACAAACTAGGTCAATAGCCACCTCAGCACCACCTCTGACACCGCCACAAGCAAAGATCCCATCCCGAATAAACAATACATCAGCCAAAACATCTGAAAGTCCACAATATCCAAAAGAGCTCAGAAAGCCACATACTTCCATGCCACCTACAGAAGAACCCAAGCGAGTGCCTGTCACAGCCCGTTCAACTGAGAAGAGAGTAGAATTTTTGGCAGGAGCAAAGAAACAACCAGATTTTGAAGAACCTAAAATAAAGGACTACCGAGACAAGCCTAGGGAAGAAGCAGTCATTGACAAAGGCATTATAGCCCCTCAAGCACATCCACTTGCAGACTTGGATGAGCAAGAACAAAGTTCAGAAGATGTTTTTGGCACAAAAGAGGTCTTCAAGAAATTTGAAAATGATGGATCTGATGCTCAAAGTGAGATCCGTGGTCGTCAAGAAAGAAGCTCTAGGTTTCCCCATAAGCATGCAATGGCAGCACAAAAGACTCCTTACCACAAAGAGATCAAAGAAAACTCGCCAAAGTTTATGCATAAGCAAAGTGTTCAGCAAGATAAAAATATCTCACATGGGAAGCCACTTTGTATTGTCACTCTTACAGGAGAAAACAATGGAGCAATTATGCAACTTAGCTCCGAGTCTCCAAAAATAGATAGGCCTGTTCATATTCATAGGGGATACAAGATAAACCCAGACAAGGTTTCTGAAACAACTACTGACGACGAAGGAAGCTCCAGAGAGAGGAAATCTGGAAACACATACCCCCAAGAGGAGTTAGCAACAATGTCATATATCAACAACAATGTACAGGGAATAAACAATTCATTAGTCTTCAACAGCACCGTGGCAGAAAGAAACCCTGGTGTCCACGTGGTCACATCTCGTAACCCAGTAAAACCTATAAAGCCAGGAAAAGTGAACGAGATGTTTGATACCCACAAGGTTGAAGTAAGCAGCACCCCTGCTGAAAGGCTTGCGTATGCACCAACCATCAGAAGAAGATGTCTACAAGGTCTCTTCATGGAGACAAGTGACTCCGATCAAGAAAAGCCCCGTCGCCACGGTTGTCGAGCCAAATGCACTCAGAGCAAAGATGAAAACATTAATGTTCTGTAATAATCCCGTTAATCACATAATCAAGACAATAAGTGCTACTTACCAATAGCACAAGGAAACTCTGTATGCTGCATAATAAATTGTTTATACATGATCTTAAAACAAATTTGATTTCTTTATATACATTAGATGTATCCGTAGAGAACAAGAAAGCCAATATGAGCAAAGTTCAATTCTTTGTACAGAGGATGTGAATTGCAAAAAGAAGTTTGTACTAATCAATTTCCATATAATATATTTCTTACATTGAAACTTTAACTACAAAGCAGAAATAGAAAAAATCAATCCCTTACTAAATACTCCAGAAGTAACTTAGGCAGGAGTCTACAACAGAAGGAATCCTCCTTTTAACTTCAAAAGGAGAACTACAACATCCTATCTACATGTAATGCTTGTGTAAATTCCCCAAGCAATCCAATATGCTAGGTTGACAGAAACTAAACCAGGCAAGAATAAAATAAATAAACTAAAATAACCATTGAAATCAACACCCTTATGAGCATTAATTCTAACTAAAAAAAATAAACATCCATAAACTACACCAAACTTGTTAAAAGCAAATGAACTTTTGATACCAACAAATTGCAAGAACTTTTGAGTATGCATATCTGAAATTCTGCCATTTTTCTCGAAACACATCCATTCCATTGCATTTAAACAATTGGGTAATTGTTGTTGATCGTTCAAATTTAGTTTCTAGCAACCCCACTTCCAAGAGTGAGTTCAAGATCATCCATACCCACATCATGAATCCTCTCCCCTTCCCAGGGTGTAACCTTGACATTTTCAGCTTCAACAACTCTTGCCCTGTCTTCAATTGCATCATTAAGTGACATTTTCTGAACCATTGGCCTAACCAAATTAAAAGTAGGAGAAGTTGGAATAGGTGGCCTAGAAAACCTCTGAAAACTGATCCACTGGCCAGAATCAACATTGGAGCAATCAGATTCATCACATTCAGGTATAGTTGGTGGAGTAAAATTGCGCCGCCTTGTAGGACTAGACGGAGCAGATGCAGCAAAAAGAGGATAATTAAAAGAAGCCATAGAATCTTTAGCAGCTTCTAAATTGAATACTTGTTTAGGAGCAGCAGCAGTTTTAGATGTTGGAGATGATAGAAGAGGTGTAACTGGTGCACTGTTTGATATTCGAAGAGGAGGAAGATTAATCGAATTGCAAAGAAAAGAGAATGGATGATTTTGTGAAAATGAATTCATATCATTACGAGTTGGACTCTGTGGAGCAGATGAAGATGGACTAGGTTGGTAAGATTGAAATGGACTTTGAAATGTTGATGATAATTGAGAATGAGAACCAGAACCGCCATTAAAATGATTAAAGCTAGCAATAATCTCCGGCGGAGGCGGCTTCATTCCCTGAAAAACAATAATCATACACAATAAAAAAAATAAGAGATTCCATTATAACTTCCGATAAGAAAACAAAAAAGAGCAGATCTGAAAGGAAAATAGGTAAAACCTTGCGATAAGTAGTTCCATCAGGTTCAACAATCCAACCAGCTTCAGCACAAAGAGCTTTAAGAACTTCATTATTATCACAATGTTTAGGAAGATTATAGTTTCCTTGAGCTCTTAAACCAGCAAAAATCTTAGCAGCAATGGCTCTTCTTCTTCTTTCTCTTCTTCGATTATTTTCTCTTTCTCTCCATGAAGGTTTTCTCCTTGAAGAACCTCCTCCAACTCCACCACCACCAACTCCTTCCGTCGCCATTTTTATACTTTTCTCTCTCCTCAAGCTTGTAGTGTGTGAAACTAAAACAGAATAGAGAGAGAAAGTGAAGAGAGAGAAAGGAGAAGGTTGAGATTCCACGAGGTATGCGGTTGGGGTTGGGGGTTTAGGCTTCGCTGGATGCGTGCATCGATATTGAATACGGAGTAGAGTTGTACTAGTATTCTTCCTCCCTTGTCTTTTTTTTTTTTCTTCACATTATTTTAAACATTATTTTAAAAGAAGTATGTAATAAAATAGTAATAATCATTTTATTTTGAGAAGTAATATTGAGTACAATCATTAGGGAACAGTTTTCAAGTTAGCGCATATTAACATAGTGTGAATTAAGTCTATACGATATATTTGCCACTTTGCTAGAGTTAAAGAGTGTATTCCTTTGTATCACCATCTAGTTATTGGTTTTGACACAATACTTAAAAATTGGATATAATAAATTAAAATAGTAAAAATACTTACTATTATTGAGTTGACGCACGTCAAAAATAATATTTTATTGTATTCCTATTTAGTTTTTATAGGCTTTTGACACAATATTAAAAAAATTGAATATAACACATTAAAACAATAAAATATTTAAAAAATAATAAGAGAGAATATGAAAAGTAAAAGTAATAAATCATATAATTAGATAAATTTATTATTACCAATTACAAATAATAAATTATACAAATTTAATGGGAGTTGGGAGTACTTCAATTATTGTTGTGTTAGTGTACACTAGAGTGACGAGTCCATGTACTGATGTGGACTGCTTGATGGCGAATTGGGAGAGATCAAACGGTGGAAGATTGATTTGTCAAAAGAGGAAAAAGTAGCATATACTAATGACGAGGGAACACAGTACAGATTAAGGCTGCCATGTCTACGTACAACTTGATTGGTGTGTTTTGGGTTGTTTGCCAAATAGCTAATTTGGGAGAAAGTAAATACTCCTTCCTTTTTGATCTTCCACATTACTATAACGGGTAGTTTTAAAAGTTCTTCCACTTTAGAATACTTTTTATTTTTAGAAAGTTTTTATCTCACTTTTACCCCTTAAAATCCCCCTTTTCTTTTAATGTACCCATTTTCTTTTATTTATAATTATTTTCTCTCTTATACTTCCAATACAATCATTACTTCACACTACTATTTAATTAAAATAATAACCACTACAACCTCATACTTCAAATACAATCATTACTTACCACTATTATATAATTAAAATAATACCCACTACCACCAAAGATTCTCTTTTTCTTAATCTTTGTGAAATACCCAAATAGGAAGAACAAATAGGAACGGAGGGAGTAATGTTTATTTGTAAGGTTAATAAATTAACTTATGTGGTAGGATTTTGCTTTTTAATTTTGTTTATTTTATTATTTTTTTGTAGTGATTTACAAATCACGGTGATTGATTAGAAATTTTTGCTAATTTGGCTAATTGATTTAACTGGTTTGTTTGATTAATAGATTTTGAACACGCTAATATAAGTATTTGTTCAAAAATTATGGATTTAAAACAATAAATTGTTTCAATCAATTAATTAATATTAGTTCTAGATAGTTTGATTACTCAACTATATTTTTGGAGTAAAACAGGCTAAAATTGTACCGTAAGTCATTTTACCAAACACCTCTATTGGATAATTTGTATGGTAATTGTCTTCAAATTAGAAATGGCAATATGTCGAATTCGAATCGGATAATGTATATTCCAACTTTCCTTCGAAAAAAAGTCGTACATTTTTCCACCTCCGACTCGACTCGGACTCGAATTTTATGTCTCTGACTCAGATTTTCAAACTAGCAAATTAAGTCAGATGGTGACAATTTTTGCTTGCTCTTTATTTTGGGTACATGTAAACCTTCACCACCCAAACTCTTCCCTTACATAAAGGTTTGATGATTTTCCTCCTTAAGCAAATATACAAAATTTTGAACTTTTCAAGAACATGTTATGTCTTTTATATCTACCTTGGGCTAATGAAGTCGAGCACGTTGTGGTTTAGAATCTTTCTTACGCTTAAGTCCCAAGAAATTTGAGAGTAAGTTTATTTTAGTAACCATGATTCTATGGCATGGTATAAAATGAAGGATTACTAATGAGAATGTGTTTAGAATAGTGTTTTTATATTACTTGGTGACAATGAAGTTGATATATATGTAGTGAGATTCTACTTTATTGTTTGTCAGGTGTATACATCTAAAATGGAGTTCAATGCTATAATACCATTGTAGTAACCATAGGTGATAACTTCTAATACCAAGAGTACAACGACTATTTTTTGACTTAACTATGAACCTGTGAAAGTTTAGAATAACCAAATGATTAATAATAGACAATGTCTCATGCTTTTTTGACTTAGCTATGGATGATGATATTGATCTAATTAAGATATCTTATTTTACAAATATAAAGGATCTTTGTGTTTTGGGCTGATAAAGTTTGATTAAGATAATTCGGCCGGGGCAAGATTGGTGATGGACCGTATGCTCGGACTTGAGTGATAGAGTATTCGAAAAAATCTTTAACAAAATGGAATGAGAGAAAAGAGAAGTTGTGCTTCATATTTTCGAATAAAAATCAGAAAATGAGGGGTTGAAAGCTTAAA
The DNA here is from genome assembly GCF_026212465.1 of Amaranthus tricolor. Classification (NCBI taxonomy): domain Eukaryota; kingdom Viridiplantae; phylum Streptophyta; class Magnoliopsida; order Caryophyllales; family Amaranthaceae; genus Amaranthus; species Amaranthus tricolor. The sequence goes on along the minus strand of NC_080050.1, from coordinate 27,750,316 downwards.
AAAATAGCATGTATAGGAGAGTAAAGATATATTCACATGGCTGAAAAATAAGTGAGGGCTTTCTATGTTAAAAGGTGTAGTTTTCAGTGTGATATCATTAAAGTCAATTGACAGTACTTAAATTCAAAATAAAATTAAATATTAAATGTAAATATATTCTAGATGAGATGATTAGTATATTGTCTTCTACAGATGTGACCAAAGATCAAAACTCAATTATCACATTATACTTAAATTGACATTAATACTTTTTTTCTTTAGATCTATAGGAAAGAATATGTCATTAAAGTAATAATTTTTTATTTTCTCCTTTGAAATTAGAAAAGAGAGGATGGAAAGATAATCCAATTATACAATTATTAGCATATAAAATTTTTATTTTAAAATTATTTTACTAATAGACGATCTCTCACAAAAATAGCTTTAAAAATTATTTTTTTTCTTAACCCACAAAATCTCAACCTTAAATACATTAAAATTCATTCATATTCTTATCTTTATGTACTATCTTTCATTCTCATCTTTAATAATTGTCCTAATACAAAATTTTAAAAATAATTAATTTTTGTCTATCCGTTAGGTTTACATTTCCTGAGACTTGTTAACCCAAGTAATTTCTTAATGTTATAAAGGTTCCAATCACTTGGGCCTTAACCACCTAAGAAGTAAGATGTTGCCAATTTCAGCTATGCCTCTTATAAAAGCCAAAAAAATCAAAAAGCCTTCAAAAGCAGTGGTTGGATTGATTTACTTTATTAATTTTCCATTAAAAGTCCATTATTCATTCAAATTTCACACACATTATGTCAATTATTCGTTCCCCCGTTCGGCGTTATTATCCAATATACATGGGGTTAATGTTTTAGATCCAACGTCTTAATATTAATTGGGCTTCACTATGAAGTCAAAGAAAGTCCAAATTGGTCAAGTTTATTGCTTAGCTTTTTTGCTAGCTTTTGGCTTGTTCATTGGTTAAACGGTCAAAAAAGTGTTCTGTAAATGGCTTTTAAAGCAGCTGAAAAGCTGGCTTTTAAACCAAAATAAAAAAGCTGCTCCAACTAGCTTTTTTGCTTGGCTTTTGCCTTTTTGACCCACTTTTTCTCCAATAAATAGCTAACAGCCAATACTCAAATTTACCAAACATCTCCACAAATAGCTAGCTTAAAAGCTAACAAAAACAGCCAACATTTTCAGTTGATCAAACAAGCCAACTAAAAAAGCCAATAGCCAACAGACAACAGCAAACAACCAATTGTCAAACACTCTCAAAGATAATCTATGAGATAATAAGCCCAATTTCCGATCCAATATCAGCTTGTTTTATCAATTATCGTTGCATAACACAGATTCGTTCAATACAAATCCAGCTAGGCAATTACCATAAATATTGTCAAAAATCTATGAGGTAAGTCTTAACAAATCGTAAAAGTCATTTTAAGTTTTACTTTTATATTTGTACTAGATAGCACTCGTACGATGTATGGATTTATTAAATTTATCGATCTTTTTGTATCATTTAAAAAATTAAATTTTTAAGAAATAAATTTTACGTTATAGTTTTATCTCATTTTACCCTGAATAGTTGCATACATTACATATATTGTTTGATTTGTATCATACTTTGCATTGTGCAGATAAATGATTGTGAAGATTTAGTTATAGATTTAACACAAATAAAAATGTAAAATTATTCTATAAAAGTTTAACAAAAAAATTATTTGTTTGTCATAAAAAATAGGAAAAAGTGTTAGAAAGTACCTAATAAAAAAAATTTTGTCAAAAAATACCTAACAAATTATTTTTTTCCAAATAGTATCAATTAACTTTTTCCTTCAATTGACCGCCAAATATAACGTTTGACTGGTCAAAATCAAAAATATTTCTTAGTCATCTTCAATTTCTTTTTCAATTCAATTTCCTCACTCTCTTCTTCCTTTACTTTTTACTCAAAATCGAAATTAAATTGAAAAAGAAATTGAAGATGAGGAACAAGAATTTTTTATTGTAATATTTGACAATCAATTCAAGGAAGACGTTACTTGTTACTCTTTGGAAAAGAAAAAATTTTTTAGGTATTTTTTGGCAAAACTTTTTTATTAGGTGCTTTTTGAAAAAAAAAATTTATGCGGTACTTTTTGACAATTTTCCATAAAAAATATAAACTTACATAAAAATAGTCATAACATAAATCATATTAGAATTACGCATTGCATCTAAGTAACCAATTCTAATAATATAAATAAAAACATCCTCATAAAAGTATATTATATTTTTAACCAACTTAAAATATTCAATACACTTAAATAATACTCATTTAATAAATAAAATTGATAAGATTTTATAAATAACTGAAAAAAATAAAATAAAATATATGGTTTTCTAATGCATTAAATGATGTGATCTAAACAATCAATATGAATAATATTATAGTCATACTTTGGAAAGTAATAAAGTCAAAAATATAAATATTAGTCATAAAAGCAATGACATTATCATTCAGTTTTGGAGGGAAAATTTTCGTTGAGATTGTGACACGTAAGCAATATTAAATAGTAATAACGTCAACGTGTTTTGCTTTAATAATAGTTATAAATTTAACCTCCGTCTAATTTAAGCATTAGATTAGGACCACTTGTTCACCAATATAAATAGGGTGTTGCTAAACTTCGCCACCCTTTTCATTTTTTCACCACCCCTCCAAATGAAATTACGAATTTGCCCCTGATTTTTTAAAAATTACAATTTTGCCACTCATTTCAAATTTTTTATTTATAATAATAATAATAATAATAATAATAATAATAAAAACAACAATAATAAAATTAAATAATAATATTTTTTTTATTTTTTATTTTTTATTTTTTATTTTTTATTTTTATTTTTTTCTTTTTTGGAAAATAATAATAATAATAATAATAATAATACTAATAATAATAATTTATAAATTAATGTGGTCTATTAGCTCAGTTGGTTAGAGCGTTGTACTATTAACGTGAAGGTCACAGGTTCGAGACCTGCACAAGTCATTATTTAATAATTATTAATTTTTTATCATAAATAAAAAATTAATAATTATTAAATAATGGCTTGTGCAGGTCTCAAACCTGTGACCTTCACGTTAATAGTACAACGCTCTAACTAACTGAGCTAATAGACCACATTAATCTATAAATTATTATTATTAGTATTAATATTATTATTATTATTATTATTATTATTATTATCCAAAAAGAAAAAAAAAAAATTGAGTCGCCCAAAATTGGGCGACTCGACCATGGTTCAGTCGCCCAATTTTGGGCGACTCAACTTTTTTTTTTTTTTTTTGAATAATAAGTATTATTATTTAATTTTATTATTGTTGTTTTTATTATTATTGTTATTATTATTATTATTATTATTATTATTATTATTATTATTACTGTTATTATTATTATTAATTTTATTTATTATTATTATTTATTTTTATTATTGTTGTTATTATTATTATTATTATTATTATTATTATTATTATTATAAATAAGAAATTTGTAAGGAGTGGCATTTTTGTAATTTTTTAAACTACAGGGGCAAATACGTAATTTTAGGGGGGAAGGGGGTGGCGAAAAAATAAAAAAGGGTGGCGAACTTTAAAGATTGGGTATAAATATATGATATTCAAATTAGTCACCGTCAACCGTCAACCGGTTGTTTGATTATGCGTTTTAATAACTTTAATTACTTCATTTAAAATTGGAATTTAATGATGATGAATGATCCTACATGTTTTATGTGTGTGGCCAAGTAGAGGAAAGTTCTAAGCAACTATTTTTAAGAATAGGTTGACTTGGGTGCAAATCTTTTGAATACTCCCTCCATTCTTATTTGATGTTCTACTTTGTGTTTTTCACATAAATTAAAAAAAATGGAATCTTTGGTTGTAATGGGTATTATTTTAATTAAATAGTAGTGTGAAGTAATGATTGTATTGAAAGTATGAGAGATAAAATAATTATAAATAAAACTAAATGAAAAAAAAAATTCTAATTTATTAATGATGAGAGAGAACTTTACATTTTGGAGGGAAATAAACAAACTTTCCAAATTAGGAAAATTTGGAGCTTCACAGCAGCAAACAGACCCTTCATTCCAAAAAAAACAAAAGAGCCTTGTATTGGGCATTCTTTAATTACATGGATTGACATTAATTTTTCATCAAATCTGAAATTACAAGCTTGTAATCCAAAAAAAATGACTTTACATATTCCTAATGACACTATATTAACAGCTCACAGAACAATAAACCAAAATCAGAAGCAAAACTTGTTCACATAGCCTCAACACAGCCTCAATTCTGTAGCCAAACTTCTTCAAACAGTAAACCAAAATCAGCAGCCAACACTTATTCACACAGCCTCAAATCAGTAGCCATAATTCTTCAAACAGTAAACCAAAATCAGTAGCCAACACTTATTCACACAGCCTCAAATCAGTAGCCAAAAATTGTTCATTCGCATCATTAGCCTTCAATGGCTTCAGGAATTGAAGATGAGCAACAAGGGGCTTGGTACTTTGGATCGAATTCATACGTTCCTGAGTGTAGTTCTGAATCCGAAGAAGAGCCACAGAATGTGGAACAAATAGGACCACAACAACAAATTCAGTATAAGCGAAGACTCACGAATGAGTTAAGGCAACTTATTTTGCAAGACTTGTTGTCACTAAAGGTTAGTGACTCACTTCCTCATGGTACATTCGAACGCATAGCTCAAAAATACGGCTACACACATAGAACCATCCGAAATTTATGGAAACGAGATAATGCAAGGGTTCATATCACAAACGAGGATCCAATATGGCAACAACACAATAGGCAAGGGGGTTTAACTTTCATTCTTATTCAACAACCTCCAAATAGTCCGGATTGTAATATTCTAGACTTGGGTTTCTTTAGGAGCATGCAATCACTTATGCATAAAAAGATGCCAAAAGACATTACAAAATTAATCACAACAGTTGAGGATGCATTCGGAGAGTAACATCCAAAGACCTTAACTAATGTGTGGATCTCATTACAACACCATTTAAATGAGAATTTAAAAGTTAAGGGGTCTAATGACTACATACAACCCCACTTTGGAAAGAAGGTTGAAGAAGACAATGGCAGGTTAAGGATTCAAGTGAGAATCCCAACACAATTGGTTAGAGAAGCTGTAGCTTTTCTTAACCCAAACAGGGATCAGCAACAAACACAAGCATTAACAGAAAATGAGGATGCTGCACAAACAACAGAGATCATTCAAGAAGCTTATGATCAGGTAGTTGAAGAAACTCAAGGATGACAAACATCAAAGCCCCTCAGTTTATTTTGTTCAAATCATCATTAAAATTGTAGCTTTAAAAACTTAGGAGCAACAAATTGTTAATCACAACCCATGTTAATGATTAGCAAGTCACTTCATTATTTTACATAATTTCAGAAAAAAGCCCCCTGATTCATCATAGAGGTATGAAACCTCTCAGATTACAATTTATCATCAACAAATGAAGTAACTGAACATGCTAAAAAATCAAGTGACGGGTAATGGTTTACCAAATGCTACTCAACCAAGTAATCAAAGTAAATTTTTCAGAATTTAGAGGTTCAACAATTTGACATCACAGGGGCTTGTACACATAAAACCAGCAACAAACATCAACCCTAAAACCAGCAACATAAAACCAACAATAGAACCAAAAAAACCCCAAACCAGAAGAACACAATATCAAAAACAACACAGTTAATCACAAACGAAAAAACAAACATCAAACATAAATACAAGATCATCATAAACCAGCATCAAACAACAACAGATAAAACCAGCTCCAATTTTTTCAAATTTAATTAACAAAAAAAAATAAAACGAAATATCAGAACAACCTTACAATCATTAAGCACGTTTTTTGGGGTACAATTTTGCCCTAGACGCAATAACATCTTCAGGAGTGTCAGGGACAACCAAATTGATGTCATCTTCTTCAAGTACCTTTTCAACAATAGGAGAAGTTGGTGGAGATTCATTATACACAGAAGTTGCATCATCTTCAAGTACCTTTTGATATGCCTCAAGATCTTTTTTTGACCATCTCAAAATTTCATTGGAGTAGGAATGAGAACGACCATTGAGGGAACAAGAACACAACTAACCTCGTCGTTTTCCATTGAAAATACTTAAAGATTCAACAGGAAGTTAATGGAGGATTCAAGAATAGGGGGAAAGAACAGGGGCTCAAATTTCGAATCTTCGCCAAAACAAACAAAACTAACATCAAAATGATGAGAATAAACCGATCTACATTTTAATGCGGTTAAAATGCCCTAAAAATGAAGAAGAAACAGGGGGAAAAGCCATGACAATGGCGTTCATGAAGAGAGAGAATGGACCGTTTAAGAGGAAGAAGGAAGAAATGACCGTTCATGAAGGCAGTAGGGGTCATAATGAAAAATGCAAAGACCAAGAATAGTAATAAATGTATCCGGATGATTCCGGGTACATTAAGGTAAAAGAGGGTATTTTAAGGGGTAAAAGTGGGATAAAAAGTTTCCAAAAATAGAAAGTATTCTAAAGTGAAAGAAATTTTGAAACTACTCATTATAGTAATGTGGAAGATCAAAAAAGAACGGAAGGAGTATTATATAGTATCACTTAAAAACCGAGTCTTAATAAGTTTGAAACGATAACTAAAATTTGAAACGGTAACTAGATTAGTACTCGTGCAAATGCACAATAATAAGATTTTTAAAAATAACATAAACAATATTTTAGTAATCATTCGTCAATTAGATTAAAATCAATATATAACTTATAATAAAGGAATAAAAATAATTAACCTATGAAATATTTTTATAATTTAAAAGCTTTCATTTGCATATTTGTAACGCAAAAGAAAATGAAGAGTTTTTGTTTTAAAGTTCTAACCTTTTGTTTTAAAATGGGAAAGATTTAACAATTCGTACCTTAAAATAGTACAAGAACTTTCTAAAATTTTAAGATTTGAAAACACTATTAGAAAATTCAAAAATTATTGCATGTATAATATATGAACTTTAGAGTTTAAAATAGATTTCATTTCCCGATCCTTAAATTTCGCCACCCTTTTCATTTTATCGCCACCCTCCTCCAAATGAAATTACGAATTTGCCCCTGATTTTTAAAAAATTACAATTTTGCCACTCATTTCAAATTTCTTATTTATAATAATAATAATAATAATAATAATAATAATAATAATAATAATTATTATTATTATTATTATTATTATTATTATTATTATTATATCAATAACAATAATAATAATAATTAACTTTTTTATATTCTTCAAAAAGAATATAAATAAAATTAATAATAATAATAATATTATTATTATTATTATTTTCCAAAAAGAAAAAAAAAATAAAATAAAATTGAGTCGCCTAAAATTGGGCGTTTGAACCGGGGTGGTCTCAAACCTGTGACCTTTATGTTATTAGTACAACGCTCTAACCAACTGAGCTAATAGGCCACATTAATCTATAAATTATTATTATTAGTATTAGTATTATTATTATTATTTTCCAAAAAGCAAAAAAAAAAAAAAAAAAAATTGAGTCGCCCAAAATTGGGCGACTGAACCGGGGTCCAGTCGCCCGGTTCTGGGCGGCTGAACCATGGTTCAATCGCCCAGTTCTGGGCGACTCAATTTTATTTATTTATTTTTTTAATTATTAATTTTAATTTTATTATTGTTGTTGTTGTTGTTATTATTATTATTATTATTATTATTATTATTATTATTATTATTATTATTATTATTATTATTACTGTTATTATTATTAATTTTATTTATATTCTTTTTTAAGAATATAAAAAGTTAATTATTATTATTATTATTATTATTATTATTATTATTATTATAAATAAGAAATTTGTAAGGAGTGGCAATTTTATAATTTTTTAAACTTCAGGGGCAAATACGTAATTTCGTGGGAAGGGGGGGTGGCGATAAAATGAAAAGGGTGGCGAAATATAATAACTCCCTTTCATTTTTAATATTTTGCCACTAAATTGTCAAATCAAATTTAGAATTTTTGTGTCAAATTTAATTACGATTTCGCATTAATTTATATGAAAAAATATATTCATGTGAGATTTTGATATATATGACTTAATATATATTTTTTAAATATCAACTTTTAATAATTTTTATAAATTCACAAATAAATTATTTAACTTTTAAATTTATATCGAGATATGTGAAAAAAAAAACACATGAGAAGAATAAATAGAAACAGAGAATAGTTGATTTGATGTACTTTATCGACTAATTATATGCGAGTCGAATTAAAACCACAATATATAGCACATTTAAACCATTGTGGTGGGGCCTTCCTAGCTCCTAATATATCTTCGCATACACATAAAAACATTATTAGAAAAACAAATAATTCAATAAAAAAAATATGTGTAAATCAAGGAAAAAAGAACAAGAAAAAATAATACTCCATGATTACGATAAAAGGTACTCACTTGCATCATCTTAGACACACGAAAGTTCAACAACAATGCTACTAAGTACTAATTAGGTCAATTTTGAAAGCTCAAACAACAAGAAAAAAAAATCACAAATTAGTCAAAACTTCACAGAAAAATGTAATGAAATCATAAATAATAAGCTTCCAAGAATCGAGATGGAAATAATATTAGACTTAGGATCAATGAAAGCAAACGAAAAAGTCTAACACAAATAATTATATAAAAATAAATATAAAATAATTAATTAGATTGTAAAGTACGATGAGTTTAATTAATGAATAAATTTTTTTATTTGAGGATAATTAATGAATAAGTTAAATTTACTTAAAAATGATAAGAAAAACTTTATTTATTTGTTTAAAGGAAATGAAGATGAAGAGATGTAATCATTCTTCTAACGTTCTTTTATTGTTTTTTGATAGATTTGATAATTAACAAAACTAAGGAACTAATTCCTTCAAAATATTTGGCTACAAAAGTTTTATCCAAGCATAGAAACTTGTATCCATTCAAATCCTTCTTTTCTTTCCTTTCAATTCCATCTTTTCAAACAAAGTCAAGTGTTTGATATTTTTATTGTGCACCATTTCTATTTGTTTTTTACCCGGTCTACAACCCTACACTTTTCACTTTTCACTTTTCATTTTTCGCCCAACTAAATCACACTTTTTAATTATTACTTCTAAGTCTAAGATTAATTTACTTTATTTTAATGTATCGTAAATCCACACAAGAGCAACTCGCAGATTTCAATGCAATATATAAAGTCAATAACATCAATTGTGAGTTTCTAAAAATAATAAAAAAAATTAATATGTAGAAAATATCTATTAATATGAATCTATCAAACTCCACATAAATACTACATTCAATTCAGAGTTAATGTATCATTTGAGTTTTGGACATTATTCACATTACTCTCTTAATTTGTATTTAATTCTTAATCTATAAGTTCAAATATAGTCAAGTCATCAAGTGAATCTTGTTTGATTCATCTCAATATAAAGGTTATTAACCCAAACTTTAATATTATTGAATTATACATGATTAGAGATTGTCTAGTCAATGACTGAACAATCAACATAATTAATGATGTTATCAAGAATGCCTTTTAAGCCCACAATTGATAGTGAACTGTTGGTAAGGTTTAAAGTTGTTATCACGTACGCCTTGAGTTGATTAACCTGCACAAGTAACAAACGAGGGTCGCAGAGGGGTTCTTCAGGGTGCCTCCTCTAATGATAAAGTCAATATATTTTGACAAGTGTCGCATAACATTTCTCTTAGAGTGCAGAGTGGCCTTTTTTCTCTAAAATAATAAGTATTAGGGCTTGTTTATGGATGTGAGATCATTTTTGGATAGTATGAACATGTGGGTAAATGTTGACATACCTTGCGGCTATGTATGGGTTGGTATATTTGTAGTCTAGGCATTTGGAAGGATGTCCCAAACTCTGATTGTCAAGATAGACCATGTTACCTCTAGAATCTTACTCGGAAAAGCGCAAAGGCGTCGTGGACTATTGGAATTATGTGCAGTATTTTTGTAGAGCTCATTGATTGGCTGATCATCACCTACAATTCTTTTTTATCGCCTTGCAATAAATGTTGTTTAAAATAGTGGTGGTGTTCCCCTTTTTAGTGTCGTCTTATGCGTGCGTGGCTAATCCCTTGCTAAGATGAAGGTATCTTTCCCATGAAGTTGGGACCTCTGGGGCAAGTCTAGCTGGTTTTCTATTGCTCATAAGAGGAACCAATAGTTTTTCTCTCATGAGGAGACTATGGGAGAGCTTAGATTACCCTAAAGAGCTGATTTATCTTAGTGATAGACACTGGGATCTGTACCAGGTTCTATGCACATACAAGAGATATTATGAATTGAACTAATGTGTTGACGAACGTGCAAAAAGCAAATGAGACATTAACTATGAATTAGAGGAGTGCGTTTATCATATAAACTGATGAGAATTCGCAGTTACTCCCTCTTATTCTCCCTATTAATCTCATTTCTAAATAGGGTTAAGTCACTCTATTAGTCTCATTTCTATTTATAGTATGTATTTTTTACCTTATTATCCTGACTCATATTAACTTATAACAATCAATCTAATGAAAGAACATTAACAATATACTTATTACTCTTTCTCTCTTACTTTAACATTAACAATCAGACTAATTAGAAGAATAGAAGGAAGTATAATTTAACACTCAAAATCAAAAATTCTATAATGGAGACATGGAGGTAGAGCATTAGGTTATTAAACATATTATCAAATATTAAGAAGACTTTTAAGCAATCTTACTTTAAAAAGTCATTACACAGTCCACATTAATGGTCTTTTATGTCTTTAATTGAATAATCAAGCTATCTCTATACACTTATACATTAATTATTACCAAAATATTCTGGAAAGTAACATGGACCCCACTTTGAAAAGGCCGCTTAACACCCAATTTCACCTTCTTTTCAAATGTGAAAACACCTCCATATCTCCCTTTGAATTCCCATCACTTGAAGCTTCCTACTTCCCTACTTCCTTCCCAAACCAAACCATTCTCCCTTCTTATTCTGTTCATCCATCTTCTTCTCCTTCCTACTCTTGAAAACTACCCATCATCATATCTTTAAAACCCATTTCCCAAATCATCATTTTTTCCCATTTTAACCAAACAAACCCTTAAAATGTGTAAAAAAAATAAACCTTCATTTTTTCTACCCATTTTTGTGCTTATTTTCTTTCATTTCTTCATCCCCATATCTTCCCAAAACACAAATTTATCCACTAAAAAATTCAAAGAGGCCCCACAATTCTACAACTCACAAGATTGCCCCAAAATCTCATCAAATGATCAAGACCCATTAGTATGTTCAGATCAAGCTGTTCATATAGCAATGACACTAGACCTTACCTATATCCGTGGATCCATGGCAGCAATCTTCTCGGTTCTACAACATTCTTCTTGCCCACAAAACATTTTCTTCCATTTCGTAATTTCATCCTCTACAAACCCATCTCAGCTAAAATCCACCATTTCATCTTCCTTTCCTTATCTTCGTTTCGAACTATATCCCTTTGACGATTCCTCTGTTTCGGGTCTAATTTCAACTTCAATCCGATCCGCTTTAGACTGCCCCTTAAATTACGCCCGATCATATCTAGCCAACATTATACCACTCTGTGTAGGTCGTGTAATCTACTTAGATTCCGATGTAGTAGCCGTTGACGATATTCAAACACTTTATAATGTAAATCTTGATGAGGATAAAGTATTAGCAGCACCGGAATACTGTTATGCGAATTTTACTTCGTATTTTACTCCCACTTTTTGGTCAAACCCATCATTGTCGGTGACGTTTAGTGACCGACAAGCGTGTTATTTTAACACGGGAGTAATGGTGATTGATTTGAATCGATGGAGAGCAGGCGATTATACGAGACGGATCGAGGAATGGATGGAGCTTCAGAAACGGATACGGATCTATCAGTTGGGTTCTTTACCGCCGTTTTTGTTGGTGTTTGCAGGGAATATTGTACCGGTTGATCATAGATGGAATCAACATGGGTTAGGTGGAGATAATTTCCGGGGACTTTGCCGGAATTTACATCCGGGTCCGGTAAGTTTATTACATTGGAGTGGGAAAGGGAAACCGTGGGTCCGACTTGACTCCAATAGGCCGTGTCCGCTTGATGCCTTGTGGGCCCCTTATGACCTCCTTC